>NW_019397399.1:0-77706 GCF_000591075.1 Eurytemora carolleeae
GAGGGATTTAGAGGAGAGAAACATAAGTTTATATTGGAGGGGGAAACTTATATCTTTGGATCCTGTTCGTCTGATGGATTTTCACTAATCCAACTCTCTTCTTAGATTGTCTCTTTGTCTCAGATACATCTCTTGTCTCTAAAAAGAGAAAACTATAAAATTCGATCAGATAGAAACTAGAGCTATAGCTCTACAATATTTTAAGGCAATAAAATGATTTTTTAGAGAGGTTAAAAAGTGTGCATTGTAGAAGATAAGTAACAGTTTTTCCTTAAACAGACTTATTAAAAAATCAGACGTTTTTCAGGGTAAACTAAGCTCGACAAGTATAGTTATACTGAATTAACTAAACATCTCTGCGAACTAATTTCTTATAATTTAATTCCGATCGAAAAGCAGGGGAAGATTTTCTAAAATAATATTCATTTAAGTTATTCATCATTTTCATCATGTCACGAGTATCCATAGATTCACTAGCACCCCCCCTCCCTCCCCCCTAGCCGCAAATCTGCCTTCATCAAGTACCCTCCTCCTTCACAAACGGTCTAAGAGAAATCTTCTGAGCCTGGGGCTCATTACACCGCACTACGTGTAGAATAGAATCTAGATGCAAACTGGGATAAATTTTATTAACACTAGTTGATTCCCAAAAATGCGGTTCAATTAGATTGAATTGAATTGAAACAATATATACTTCAATGTCTAGAAACTCTTTCTAAGGCTAAAGTTGACTTTTAATGTTTATACATGCAGAGATAGATAATCGTATACAGGGGCGTTCACAGGAAAAATTCCTGAGAGGTGAAACAAGATTCAGACGGTAATTGTTAAGCATTCAGGGCCGTAATTGGGGACTAGGTGGATAAACAATAATCCATTAATTCTCTTCCTATTTTCTAAGGGTTAAAGGGGCTGAAAACGTAATTTGTATATTGTGTCGACAGGATAATTCTTAAAATTCAAATTTTATTGGTCTTCAATCTCAAGATGTCTAATTATTATGATACTCAAGATACGCATATTACTAAGGGTGTACGCATTAAAAACTCATTAATGGCAAATACATATATTGGCACACAACCTGGTTTAAGTATTGTATAATGTAAAAATGTATATTGTACTGTACATTGCCAAAGGCGGCTTAAGAGAGGAAAGGGGGACGTATCCATCTATAAAGTTGGAAGACGTCACCATCCCATGAAAATTCATCGAGTGAAACGTAGGGAATGAGGCAGGGGGGGGGACAGAATCCCCACTGCACGAATTTTTTATTTTGTTTGTTATCAAAAGTCAAAACTAGTTGATTTTTAGTCAAGCTGATGTTGAAGTTGGTGGTACATCAGAAATTGTCATATTTTTTCATTAAATTTGACTTTCTTTAATTATGAAATACAAAAAAGCATGGATTAAGACCTAGCCCTCTGGCTCAAAAAAGGGCTTGAAATGAAATCCCACCCCTTTAAACTACTAAACGTGGTACGTGAGTAGTTAAAACGACAAACAGTTCATACCCATTTCTGAACTATTGCTTCTGAACAATGTTTTTGATCAATTTAACTTTTTATTTGTTCATTTTAATCATTTTCATTCTCATTTGAACTATTGCAAAAACTTTACCCAAAAGTTCAAATGAGCCTTATAGTTCAAATGGACATAAAAATAGTTGAAATAAAAAAAATAGATGAAATGAAACAGTTCAAAATTCATAAAATTCAGTACAAATGAGTATAAAAATAATATAAATGAACATAAAAAAGTTTTAAAATCCCGTAAAATAGTTCAAATGAAAAGGCTTAATTGTAAAATAGAATAAATAAACAATATATAGAAATTAACAAACAACCTAGTGCCACAATATTTGACCCTGTACTTGTAGCCTGTCCTAACCAGGGCCGTCACTGAGGGGGAGGGGGTGACGGGGCTTACCCCCTCCCTGTGTTCCTACAGAGGGGCGCCCCCCCCCCCCCCCCCAGTTGGAAATCGAAAACTATTATAACTCTCACTGTTATAAATGGGCCATCAGGCTTCAAGTCAAAACATCTAACCTTTCTTCAGAAGATGTTAATATGCAGTCTATTACTGAGTTAAAATCTCAATTTTCAGAAAATGCCACATAAGTAATTTTCCGCAAATCCATTTTAAAGATATGTCAGAAATCCAAGTGCATTTACAGGTCTAAAATCAAACATAAATTTCGCTTGAATATCTTTTTAAATTGCTAATAACACGGTCCCCAAATTTTGTAACTTTTCATGAAGATGAAAAAACTCAAAGTTTTAAGTCAACTGGCTGACTGACTAGATACGGCCTGAAAAAGTCTTATTTATGTGATTTTTAAGGATTCCACTTCAAAAAAAAACTCTTTAACGGTCACTTATGGCTTTATTTTTTTGCTAAAAAGTGTCTTAAGACTGTTCAGGACAACTCACAAAATTGGGAGACTCTGTCATTAACAGATCAAAAAATATCGCAAAAAAACAGAATCGGCTTATGTTTTTAGACCAGAAAATGTACTTGATTTCTACAATATCTTAAAAATGGATTTTCTCAAAATTCCCTAGATATGCAGTCCTGAAAATTGAGATTATAATTCAGCAGTAGACTGCATATTTATATATTCCAATGAAAAAATTTCAGAGTTTTCTGGTTATCACTGTATTTCATTTATTTAACTATTTAAAAATATCAGCCCAGTTTCATTTTGCGAATCTTAAACTAATTTTTTTAAGAATTTAGTTTTGTACATATTTGTATAATATTATATAAATAAAAATAATTTGTTTCCAGATACTATTGTTCTTGCTGCCAGTGTTGATGACAGTTCAATGATACGAAATAAAGCAATGAAAAAGATTTTATCACTTAAACGAATTTAAGATAAATAAATTAGTTTTTCAGAAAGAAAACTGGGTGCACCCCCCCCCCATGTCTTAGCCTAACCTAACCGTTAATATATACTAATTTTGTTGAAAATTGCTGCAATTGAATCACCGTCCTAGCCGCAGCGCTCGGCCCAGAAATTGTCTTAACCTAACCCTAAAATAATACAAAATAAATTTAAATTAATGGTTATGTACAAAATAAAAATCGTATACTAGGCGGACCCGGGGTTTTTTTATAGGAAATCCATGGGCCCAATATATACTTTAAATTGTTTAATAATAGTTAACCTAAAAAATGTTCGAGAGATCGTGCTTAAAGAAAAGCTGAAATGAAACTTGGCGAAGGCTCTGGGATCTTAAATCTTGCAGTATGGTGGGGGGCAAAACAAATTTTTACTATTTTAGAGTTTTGATGGAGATCTGCAGCCTAGCTCCAACCAAACGGTTTCAGCCAAGATCAACATTATGCAAACAAATGACAAACCTTTTATTCGAACTTGAAGGCTACCTTATCCATAACTACTATAGATCACTGACATTTTTGGTTCACGAAAATGCACTAAAGATTGAACAGCGGCGCCTCAAGAAGTCTAAAGTCAAGACTGTAGAGTAAAACCCGAATGTATGTTTAGCAGGTAGTTCCTGCCCCTACAGTCTCTGCTAGACTGCTGCTGTGCCCACCCGGCACAACAAACCGGGCTCGGAAAGCGGAGTCGAAACCATCTTAGAAATCGATTTCTTTATCCCAGAGGCGCAACTAGCACTTTTGCTAGGGGGGGGGCAAAATATTATTTTGTAATGGTGGGGGGGGGGGTAAGGAGGGGCATTCCCTCCCCCCTTTAGAAAACCTTTTACCCTAGGGTTTGATGTCGAAAAAAGGAAATTTAATCTGTTGTTGCATGCAGATTTGACTGTGTTTCAAATCGGGTTTTTTTTCTTCTGTTTTTTTTCAATTTATTCTTTCAACAACTGTAAATTCACAATATGAGTCGATCAATTCTTTTAATGTGTGCGCGGAGCGCCAAAGAAAATTTATTAAGTACCAATTGTTTACTTACATATGTAATTACAAGAAATAATCATATATAAATTCTGAAAAAAAATATCAAAATACATATATAATTTTAATCATCTACATTGAAAAAGGACAGATAATGTTACGTTTTCTCCTGAAGTTATTGAATTTATGATTGATCATTCTAACCATGACGTTAACATAATCTTGTTTCGAATTTTCGATTTTAAAGAAGTTTTTTTTAAGAAGAATTTTGCCAGGTTCAGTCTCAGAATGTTCCCTAGATTTTGCCACAAACTCAAATATTCTTTCTAATCACTAAATCTTTGCACCGAGTGGTGTAAACCTGTGATATATATTTCAAATTTAGAATATTTTACCAAAATAATTTGAAGGTTGAATACAGTTCGGAACTTTTTTACATTAAATGTTTACAATAGCCTTTAGCCTTGAGAATTCAGAAAGATCAAAATATTTTTTTAACTAACCTCGAAGAATACAATTTATACAATAACTCTTTGGTTTTATTATTCCTGACTCTTGTGAAAATGATATTCGCCAATCTTTCTTTTCATTCTGCAGGAGGGGGGGGGGCGCCCCCCTCAATTAGGTGCTAGGGGATCGCCCCCGGCCGCCCCCCCCCCCAGTTGCGCCTTGTTTATCCCGATTCTTTATTTTCTTTTACAGTTATTTGATTTTAATTTTTACTGAACTCTAAAAATTCTAGAAATAACATTAATTATCATGACACAATAACCTTAAGTTTGCAGTTTATAGATTTAAAAAAATTTTCTCTCTTATTGTGAAGTGGTTATATCTTTTCGTAAATTGCCGTGATAGTTCCGTTAAAAGGATTATTACAAATTTCTTCGTTAAATTTATATGGCCTTTTAAAGTCGGGGGAAATCGGATATTTGCTCCAATTTTCGAGCCGTACCCAAGTCTGCTCGGCTCGGTGGTAATCCTCTCATCAGCTGATATCCAAACCTCCACTTTCTAACTATTATAAGTTTCTAGCTGCAGGACACTTGCTCTAAACTCGCTAAACTATAAACTGCAACGCTTAAGTATATATATACACACAAAATGTTTTTTAACGCGCAACATTCAAACCTTTATCAACAATGCTCGACTTTACAAACAATCGGTCATGTTTAGCTTTAAAAAACAAATCTTTCAGTTTCTTATTCTTGGCGGGGGGCCGGGGGGGGGGGCAATATTCATCCCGTTTCCCATAATTGGCTCGAGGGTCTGGTTTGCATCAATCTTTAAAGTGCATGTCTTATATTTCCTGTCTAAAAGAAATGTTTATAGATATTATTTATGACTTTAAAAAAAATGTTCTGTTATATCTGTATAATTTGACGTTTCACATTTTGATGGTAAATTGTACCTATAAAATGCAATTGTGTAAGGGCCGCTTATGAAATTTTCCAGGGAGGAAAGTTTATTGAAAATTGCGAAAATTATTATAATTATCATTTTGATAAGATTATATATAACCTTTTAATTAACTGAAGGGGGTAGGAGGATCTCCAATTAATTTCTATTTTTTCAAGAAAGAGAATATGAACCATCATGCAATACAGAGGGCAATTGTTATTTGTTATAGAACCACAAAGATATCTTTTTCAAGATCATGTTTAAATCTTGAATCCAACAGTGATAATGGAAATATGACAATTTATGGCTTGCGCGCAGGCTCGTTTTGTACATCTAAGAAAATTATTTTAAAATCTATATTAATCTAAAAAATGTATGAACTATTTTGAATAAAATAGCACCCTGCTCTAAAACCTCAAACAGTTCTCCTCGATAAATCTTTTTAATTAAAATGTTTGTTATCATTATTGAAATTAAGTGTAAAAAATAATCAACAGCTAAGATCTACAGGGTGTTCCACGAAACATGACAGTTGGTAAATAGTTTAGAATGTCTTCTTCCATGAATTTGTTTAATTGTTTAATATTAAAGACAATAATAAAAATATTATATAAGAGTCATGTTATCGTAAAATTAATTTCAAAGTAAAATATATTTGAGCAAAAGATCTTTTAAACGAAATAAACAGCATAAATCCTTTACTATCTATTACAGTATATGAAAGACGACATTCAAAACTATTAACCAACTGTCATGTTTCTTGGGACATCCTGTATGTTCCTCCTAATTGCTTTATACTTGTATCTGTTTAAATAATTATTAATTTGTATTTGTAAACATTCTTTATGCAAAAAACTTTATCTATCTATACTAGGGGGAGGGGAGGGGGTGTACGGTGCACCCACCTTTTTGTCACAGGGTTATTTTGCTTTTTATCTGTCTCCTCCTGAAACAAATGACGCATTTTCGTTCATATTTCGCAAAAACAATTTCGCGAAAAAAAATTCCGCGAAAACCATAAGTGTTTCTGCATCAATTAATTGCGCAAAAAAACTTGTGAAATTCTCTTCTCTGAGAGCTCAGCATTAGAAGTTTTATTTTATCATAATTAAAAATTTCTCTTCTTAAGTTTAATAAATGTTTGATGATGACAAAAGTGATGGAGAGATTTTTTTTCGCGAAATTTTGGCGTTTTTTCGCGAAAGTGAACATTATATTAAGTTTAAAGCTGAAAAAGTAACATATTTTTTTCTCTTAAAATAATGAAATTAACAGAAAGGAGAAAGCAACATAAAAAATGCAAATTTTCTAAACAAATCTAAAAGAGCGCATTTATTCTTGAAGGATGACAAGACCTCAGTTTACAATGCAGGAAAAAAATGTCCTTGCTTTTGAGTTCCAGAAGTTTGAGCGCAAAATTCGCGATACAAGACAGCCATATGCTAAGTCAATTATTATTATAATTATCATTATTTCAGTATTCTTAATCAATTTCTGTAATTGTAAGCTCTTATTATAATCTATTAAAATAAAATGTGAATTCAAAGATAAATTTTTCTTTTACTGGTTGCCATGGCACGCAACCAGACATTTTGTTAGGGGGCAAGAGGGAAATATTTTTTTGACCCCCTTCCTCTAAACATTTTTAGGGGGGAGGGGGGGCAAGAAAAATGTGTATTATACTCAAACAATAAAAAAGCTAACCTTACCAATTCAAGTCAACACATCTGATATGAAATAAAAAAAGAAATCCATTCACCATTAAATCAAATATGTAGATTGTACTCAGACACTGACAAGAAATGCCTTTCATCAAAAAATCATGATTTTACATGTAAATATTTTTTTTAATATGACACATCACACAATATTTGCGGTGAACATGTAGGATTAATTTAATAGTTGTACTTTAGTATTAAAGCAATATAATAAGTCGCAGAACTGATTGTGAAAATATCTATAAATACTTAATAACCCCCCTTTCCATTTCCCAGGAAAAAAAAAACAGTATAATAATGATCATGGTTGATCTCAGGTAAAAGAATGCTCTTCTCATTCCTGAAAAGATCTCTCTGCAGTTTCGTTAGTGGTCACTGGAAGGGTAAGGGTTATCCGCATTAAACGTCGTGCTAATAGAACCAATTTCATTACATCAGTTTTGATTGCATCTTGAATGGAATTCGGAACTTCTTCCTGTCGCAGTAAATGGCTGTGATAAGTGAGTAGCTGCGTGCTTCTAATATTTTTTCATCCTCTGAGAAATACAAATTTACAGCTGAGGACAATGAGGAAATCAATTGTATACAGCATGGAATACTGGTATTAGAATTCTTTTTTATGTACCACAATCCCATAACATTAACCATAGACTATTCGAATTTCAAGCGGGGAAAGGGATTCTGGAAACATAATTCTTAAGGATACTGAGCTGAAAACTTTAGAATGGGATATTCTTAATCCTGATCGGATAATTAATCTGGAGATTAAAAATGAGTGGAGAACAAGCAATATTTAATCTCGAGATTAAGAAAAAGAGTGGATTAAGCCTTAATCCCGATATCCACCATTCTAAAGTTTTCAGCTCAGAATACATAAATAGAATTAATAACTATATCAAATAAACATGTGCGAAATATTTGAATCATCATCTTTATGAAAACTTTTATCAAAATGCATCCGAACTTGAGCGGGAAGAGTTTATGTCCCATAATATTGAGACCCTGCAAACCTTTGAATATACTATAAATCCTCATTTATTACTAGAAATGTTTCTAAATGATATATAAAATGAGACTATTTCTTATTCCACAGCAAAACATAGAAGAGAAAATGAGCACAAAAAGTCTCTTTTTAATACTTTTAAAAAACTACAAAACATTGCTCTCAACCGGACCCCCCTCTGAATGCTCTGAACATTGATAATGAAGAATTATATAATGAGTTTATTGAATCTATAGAACTTATAATATTAATTATCGCAACAAGATTATTGACAGAGTGGATGGGGAGAAGCAAACTGCTTATTATTGTAGTCTAGAAAAAAAAATTTAACACTCAAAAATACATATCAAAACTTAATGTAAGAAAGGATGGGTAAGATTGAGATAAATAAGCAAACTCAGATTGAAAATTAACAAAAGATATTCCTGAATTTCTGGGTTTAAATCCTGAGAATCCGAGTCTCTCCGAAGATCTATCATTAGATTTGAAATAAGTCTCTCGGAAATGTCCGCTGTTCTGAAAAGTACCAAAAATAGTTCCTCGCCAGGATACTTGGGATTTACTTATGAATTTTACAAAATGTTTTGGTGTCAATTTGGTCCTTTTATTTATAAAGCCATACAGCTTCGAGATAAGTTACACGATTCACAAACAATAGGCATAATCGCCTTAATTCCTAAAAGCGACAAGCCTAAAGAATACCTAGATTCGTGGCGCCCCTTACCTTTACTAAATAGTATCTACAAAATAATCTCTGGGGTTTTAGCTAAAAGACTCAATGGCATACTGCCGCAAATTATTCATTAAGATCAGTGTGGATTTGTGCCAGGGAGATACATTGGAGATTGCATTAGAACAACATATGATGTCATTGAATTTATTGAATATGCTAAAAGAAATAACATAACTGGACTGCTTTTACTTATTGATTTTCGCAAGGCTTTTGATAGCATTTAATTCAATTCATCGAGGGATCTTTAAAGTATTTTGGTTTCAAAAATAACTATATTAAATTGATCAATATTGTATTGCGCAACTTAAGGCCTCCATAAACCATGCAGGCAATATCTCCTCTCCATTCTCAGTGCCGTCAAGGTGACCCAATAGCGTCTGCATTATTTATACTCTGTATTGAAATATTATACATTCTTCGCAAATCTGAAAGCGTTAAAGGAATTAACATTGGGAGTATTGAAGTCTTTTTATCTCTTTATGATTGTTGTAACTTTTTAAAATATGATTCTCAGAACCTACGAAATGCTATTCAAATATTGAACAACTTACATGAGATATCAGGGCTACAAATACAAGTTAAGAAGACACAATTCACGGTCTTTGGTACCATACCAGATGACTACATTCTCTGTCGGGATCTTGGTCTTAAATGGGATCAACAATTGAAACTTCTCGGGATCAATTTTGATGGTACATTATTGAATATGGAAATTAACTTCTACCTAAAAATATTGGAAATAAGAACTGCAATTAAAAACTGGAAATATAGATTTCTCTCTCCTATTGGACGTGCGTGCATTGCAAAAACTGTTATTATCTAAAATGTCACACATGGAATTTGTGATCCCTTCATTGAATAAACACAAACTTAAATCAATTGAAATTTGAAAATGAGATATATCAGTTTATATGGAAGGGATCTGATTAAGTTAAGAGAAAAGATGCAAAACAATCTGAGCTTCAGGGTGGGCTTAGCTTTCCAGATGTAATTTCTAGATGGAAATCCTTTAAAATATCTTGGTTCAGGAGATTAGAAAGGAGTAAGAATAAAAGCTCATGGAAACATATATTTTCTCATAACATGTTAAACACTTCTCATATAACCATTGATACATTCCTAACTACAGCTGGCACAGCAGAATATAATAGAATAGCCAAGAATTTTCCTAATTTATTTTGGACTGAATGTTTACATTTAATTAAACCCTTCATGCTGGAGCACCTAAAAATGCATCCTGAGCTGAAAACTTTAGAATTGAATATCCTTAATCCCGATTGGTAAATTAATCTGGAGATAAATATAAAGAGAACAAGCATTGTTTAATCTCGAGATTAAGAAAAAGAGTGGATCAAGCATTAATTCTGATATCCACCATTCAAAAGTTTCCAGCTCAGAAGATATTGTCACATTTCCTATTTGTGGACCAAGTGTATTTATGATGAACTCAGTTGAATTTAAAAAGCAAAGGTTTGGCGCCTCGGTATTAGAGTTAATTATTCATATGACATATTAAAAACTGAGGGAAATTTTTCTGACTTTTTAAATCCTGAAGAATATAGAATTAAAGGAATTGACTCTTTGCAACAAATTTCTAATCCCTATATCTTTGGATTCCAACGTCGTAATCCAGATATTCTAAATTATAGAAGTTTGAAAAATGCGATTAGAATAGCTATACAGAAATGAGGTCTACGATTGGAAAATATTCCCCTTTATCTTCCCTCCAAACCTTCATTAATTAGTCTAATTAACTATTTTATCAAAGGTTGTAACAAATGGGTTAAACTTGCAAAGAGATTAGAATTTTGTAATGCTGAGGGAGAGAAAGTGGGAAACTGAACCTTGAGCCCTGCAAGAAATTAACTTCTAAAGATGTTATCAGCTTACAAGAACTAATTTTTATAACAATAAATTAAAATGGTTTCATTATCAAGTTGTAAGGGGTACCCTAAAAACGAACCAAATTATTGCTAGATTTGTTCCTAATACCACCCCTAGCTGTTCCTTTTGCAATTTTGCGCCAGAAAAAAATACTTACATGTTTTATGAATGTTTCGTAATATTTGACTTTCTATAAGATGTTTATGAATTTTTTATTAACAAATGGAATGATATATTAGAAATTCCTAGTAAAAAAGAGTTTATTTTTGGCAATCAGTCTAAAAGTATGTGAGATCCGATTAACTTACTTTCCTTGCATGTTAAATATTTCATCTGGATTGCTAGCTGCAGAAAATTCACTCCAAGATTAAATCCATTTCTTTCTTGGTTTAGATTTGAGTTAAAAATCTACTAGCTCATGGCGACATTGAAAAACTCGCATACTTAAATGATTAACAGTTATAATATTGAGGAGGTTCTTTTTCTGTAATAATATGTTTAGACTTTAAATAAATTTCAATGTTGTATTATTATCTTATCATATAGGCATTATCCTGAATTAGATCATTTAATAGTTATCAAGGTGATCCAATTCAAATTGATTATATAATCAACCTGGAGCTACTGCAGTGAAAAATTTTCACCATGCTTTCCTAGCCCAATATGGCATGTACATCATCCTATTGATGCTCTCCTGGCAGCTGGACTAAATGATGTATTAGGAGGATCAACTGTTTAACAGATCATGAAGGATATTCAGGCATTTAAAGAATCTGTCAGGAGTTTCTGCATCATTGATGAAACCTGGAGCAGCTTTGCTTTGTTTCAACCTTACCACCAAAACTAGTCAAGTTTGAAACTGAAACTAGGAATAACCAGTCAAACTATATCCAGGTCCTTATAGATCTCACAACCTGTATAAGGGAACTGAACAGAGCAGATGCACATCCCATGATCCCAACCAATCTAGCTCCTTGTTTCCACACATGGGGATCGAATACTGATAAACAGACACTCAAGGATCATTGGACCGGCCATATTACTGGAACATATTTCTACGAACAGACTGACTCTCTGGCAAGAGCTGAAACCCAAGGATATGTTCCACCTAAATGACCATCTCAAGCTCAAGATGGGTAAATCCTCGGTGGAATACTTCAAGGTGATCTACAAAATCACTGAGTGCAAGGCTAAGAGCAAGAACGAGGCCATATCTCTAAGATCAACCTAGAGAAATAAACTTATCTAAGTTATCCAACCTTCCAACGTCAAAAAGTCTAATTTATATCATTTCTAATGCATTTATTTCTTCTCCTGGTTACTGAACGAAAAGTCCATTTTCAACATTAGAAATATTTAAAATTTTATAACCAAAAAGTGTAATGCCAAATTCCATATTGTTATAAATTACAAATTATACTCTTCCAGTGCTAGTCATATCTCCTCATAATCTAATGATATTACATATTCTTCAAGTGTTTATATCTTTCAAGATTGAACTGAATCTTACGATTTAAAATTTCCAATATTTCCAAGGTTGATTTTGTTGTATTCCCCTTCAAATTTCCAAGATTGATTTTGAATTGCAATTCCCTTCAAAGAAAGAGATAAAAAACGGATCTGCATTATTTTTTATTTTTTTATTTTTCATTTTGTTTTTTCTCTAGTATTTAATAGTAATGAACGAAAAGTACTTTACAAATGCAAATTTTACTGTCACGTTTTCTGCTCAATATATTAAAATTATATGTCTTCTGTAACAGAGTCAGGGGCGGATACAGGATTTAAGTGAGGGGGGGGGGGGGCATGATTTTTTGGGAAAAAAAAAATAAAAAAATAGGAACAAAAAATCGTGCCGCATGCGAAAATTTTTTTTGACTTAAAAGACTCAAAAAGAGTCAAAATTAATGACTAAAGACTAAAAAATTAGATTTTTAACTGAAAGGAACAAAATTAACGGATTAGAACAGGAATTTAGGAACAATTGAAAGATTGTTCAGGAATTAGGAACAAAAATAAATGATTAGGACAGGAATTTAGGAACAATAAAAAGATTGTTCAGGAATTAGGAACAAAAATAATGGATTAGGACAGGGATTTAGGAACAATAAAAAGATTGTTCAGGAATTAGGAACAAAAATATTGGATTAGGACAGGGATTTAAGTTGGGTCGGACACAGTATTAGGAACAGGAACAATAATAAGAACATTAGCAATTTAAAAACAAAAAGAAATTACTAGTTATACTTAAATGCATAAAAATTAGGACCAATATTACAATTTTGATAAATGAGTATTGATTAAGGAACATTACTAGATATGAACAATATTATAACTTAAGTCTAGTTTCTTACAAATTTCTAATTCTAAATTTATCGTTAACAATAACATTTACTTTTCGTTGATTTTTAAATTAAACTGAAGAAAAGAAAGTCAAGATTTCCATTAAATAAAAAAAGCTTGAAATTGAAAAACACATTCGATTTATAAAATTGGGAACATTTTTTGCCTCAAAATCTCAGGGAGGGGCTACGCCCCTCCCTGAATCTGTCAGGGGGTGGCGAATGTCCCCCCGCCACCCCCCTGTATCCGCCCCTGATTACAGAGTTGTCGATATTTAAGATATGAAATATTATTTATTCTTGAACAAGTATATACCGTACATAGCGAAAAGTATATAGTGAAAAGCCAGACCCCCTCACAGAAAAGGAACATGGAATAGTAAAGGAATTGAATCTTTGCAACAAACTCTGATTTTCTAATCCCTATATCTTCGGATTCCACCGTCGTAAACCTTTGAAATTTCAAACTATGACTTTTGTTAGATCAAAAAATATAAGTTTGAAATATCAAAGGTTTACGACATTGGGTTCCAAAGATATTGGGATTAGAAAATCAGAGTTTGTGGCAAAGAGTCAATTCCTTTGAGAGGGGAAAGTACAGAGAGGAGAGACGTTTTTCATGTGATTATTGATTAACCAATTTGTAAACAAAATTGATTTAAGTTTTTTTTTATAAACGTTTGAAGAAAGTATTTCACAATGTTTACATGTAAAAACTATGTTACAAAGTAGATGTGTGGTTTTCTATGAGACTATTGAAGCAAGTTCTAAGCTTTGCATTAGATTTCTTTCTAATTTATGCAAAAATGACGTTAACACAGTTCTTGGCAGAAATTTATTTTCCATTGCAAATGATTGTTCTGTAAATCTTTCTGACCTCAGTAAAATGTTAGTTAAAAACAAATGAAATTTTTTGATGTCCCATTGGACCACATGCATAGAAAGTTCCGGTTTTACAAGAACTTTTAAATACAAGAACGAATAATTTATAAGTTGAATATGATTCCATGATTCCAAGAAAAAAAATTGTTCAAACTGAATAGTGTTTTTTTTCTGTGAATATTAGTGCACTTGAACGTTAGTGCAAATGAACATATCCAAACATAAAATTTACTCGAAAATGGATTATTTTTTTTTCTGTAAGTATTAGTACAATTTAACGTTAGTGCAAATGAACATGTCCAACAAAAATTTTTCAAACGGACTAATGTTTTTTTTCTGAAAATAATTGTGCAATTGAACATTTCCAACAAAAAATGAATAGACTAATTCTTTAATTTTTATGGACAAAATGGTGAAATTTAAGATTTTAGTTCGATTGAACATTTTTTGTTCATTTGCACTAAAATATGTTCATTTGCACTAATTGTAATTCATGGGCAAAATGGTGAAATACTAGATTTTATGTTCGATTGAACATTTTTTGTTCATTTGTTCTAAAATAAGTTCAATTGCACTAATTATGACTTATAAACAAATCGTGAAATTAAAAATTTTAGTTTGATTGAACATTTTTTGGTTCATTTGTACTAAAATATATTCATTTGTACCAACTTCAATTTTACCCACACTCTTAGCTTTAGTTCAATTGAACATGTTTTGTTCATTCAAAAAGGATTGTGGTTTAAAACAATCTAAAATTATTATTTTCTTAGTTTTTGACAACTGAAATCAAAGAGGGGGGTGTTCAATGATAGTGGATTTCTAGGCGCCCCTTTCAATAGAAATGGTTAATTTTGGATTTTTTAGCTATTGTAGACACTTTCTAAAGGATGGTATGGTTTTAAAAATCTGAAATAATTATTTTCTTAGTTTTTGACATATGAAATCAAAGAGGGGGGGTGTTCAGCGATATTGGATTTCTAGGCGCCACTTTCAATAAAAATGGTTCATTTTGGATCTTTAGGCTATTGAAGACACTTCCTAAAGGATGGTATGGTTTTAAAAATCTGAAATAATTATTTTCTTAGTTTCTGACAAATGAAATCCAAGAGGGGGTGTTCAGTGATATTGGATTTCTAGGCGCCCCTTTTGATAAAATGGTTCATTTTGGATCTTTAAGCTATTGAAGACGCTTCTTAAAGGATTGTGTGGTTTAAATAATCTGAAATTATTATTTTCTTTAGTTTTTGACAAATGAAATCCAAGAGGAGGATGTTTTGTGATATTATTTCTCTTGACGCCTATGAAGAAGTATTTATTATTTATCAATTCAAAATAAAATATAAAATATTTTTATAATTTCACTTGCCCTTCCTTATTTAATTTTGCATTAATGGCACTGATTCTTCTTCAATTTCAGGAGTCTGATGTGGATCAAACGGCCCCCTCACTATTGGCTTTTTGGCCTCTGACCCATACAGGGCTCCTCCTGCAAGCTAAATCTGTCCTTGTTAGCTTTTTTGCCATGGTCTAATATTCTGTCAGACCTAAAATTTTGAAAACAATAATGATACATGGGCAATAAAATATTTATTTATCTAAATACCTGTGTTGGGCCAAACATCCCCCCTTTCTACGCCCCTGATCAAGAAAAAAATTGAAATTTTTTTCGGTCCCTTATGGATTAAAGGAATATAGGTGCAAAGTTAGCACCATTTATCTCTATTATTACAAGAGTTGTTACAAACTCTAGGAGACTAGTGAGGTCCTTTGTCCTTCTATATATAAACCCCAATAGTTATGCAAGTTTAGGAATTTGTGACACTTAGAGAAACAAACTATGAAGTCTTAATCACAATATAGACTTTTAATATAAATTGTTTATGTACCATTAAAAACTTTAAGATCATGTTGAGATTTTTCGAAAAAAAAGTCTTTTGAGATTTACGGGATCCTGGGAACACCATCCTCACCCCCGCGTCCCAGGCCCCAAGAACCCTTTAGTGGGAAAAATTGGAATACCGTAATACTATTACAATACTTTTTTCATTGTTGTAATCATCTTTCAAAAAACCTTTTTAAAATTTTAAAAAAAATCTCACAATTAGACGATTTTTTAGTAAGGTCTTCTGCCGAGTGCACCCAGTGGACTAGAATTTTGTGACTTTATTTTTATTCTGAAAAAGTTCTGTACATTGTACACTTTAACAATGGATTATACAAAACTTTCCTAGGACTTTTTTTCTGCAGACTTAAATAACTGAGTTAAAATTTCCCAAAACTTCTTGTTGTTCGGATATATTTTTCTCAGGACTTTAATTCCAGTGATATTTGTCCCTCCGACTTAATTGGCAGTCCCAATACTAATTTAGGAAATAAGTCACAGGAAACATATTTTCTCGGGACTTCAGAATATTATAGATTGTTTTTATTTCCAGGTATTTTTTCTAACAACTTTTATAATGATGTAAACAGACTGATTGGATTTGAGAGTCACTCTTAGTTGCGTAAGGATTTTTTCCCAATCTTTACTTCATCAGTTCATGCATTTAAGAAGAAAGTTTTATTTGAACTATTAATTACATAGAAATTTTTACATTCTACAGATTTTATTTACATATTAGTAACAGATTTTGCATGGTTTTTTTTAAATATACAACTGTACAAGATACAAATACTCAGTCACACATGAACAGTGAACACTGATGCTAAACGTACATTAGAGATAAAAACGTTGAATTTATCCCGGAAATTACTCTACACCATATGTTTTGGGAGTGATAACACTTCAAGAAACAATAAAATAATTACAGTGTCAAAAACATTATATAAAATATACATTTCGTGCCGCTAGTCTTGGACAATGGACAATGGACATATCGTTTGATCCGTTTTTATATTCAAGTTTTTTGGCTTCCATAACTCAAAAATGTATTTTCTAGAACTATGCAAAAAGTTAACACCGATGCATGGACCTACATCTTTTTATTTCACAAAATTAACTTCTAACGGAATAAATCATTTGTGATACATATTTTAAGACTTTGCAGGATTTTTTCGAGCTGTCTGAAAGCCAAAAAACTTTAATGTTGAAAACGAATAAAATAGAATTCCCAACGCCGAATGCCACTATAAATAAGTATCAAATCAAATCAGAACAAATGCATATAAAATAAACAAAATAACTTCATGGATAAATGATCTTATTCGGCAATTCACATATTTTAACAAATTCTTGATTTGGCAAGCACAAATGTAATAAAATTTAAAAATTCACATGTACTCAAACTGAGTATTTCGTCTTTGTTGATTGAACTCGAATTATTTTTATCTATGAATATTATGTTTTTATGGGCTTTGAATTTACGTAGAACAATAAACGGAATGAAGTTCAAATTCGATTAAAAACTAAGTAAATAAAAACAAATGATTTTTCCATATCTGAGCAAAAACATAATTCTGAAATGATATTTTCAATCACATTTTAATGAAATTATGAACTCAATAGTAAATTTAGGAGTTTTAAGCAATGAATTCTTAAAATTGTTAAGTTTTTTTTCTTAAAGTGTTTACTGTTTACACTTTGAATTTGTTTAAACAGAACTTAATATTGATCTTGGAAGTTTGGTTGACCCAAATTTTGTTAAATCTATAACACTGATTAGAAGTTATGGAAATATGAAGATTCTTTTTCTGAAGCCTCTTAAAATTAAGTTCAAATAATCGTTTGAGAGAAGTTAAAAATTCCATGATTTAACAACAACTTTTTTGTTACTCTTAAAGTTTAAAGCTAAAAGTTACGTTTGAAATCTAAAACTTTTCTTTGTACAGTATTTGTGAATTGGCTTAGTGAAAAATAATTTTTCAAATCATGAAAAAAATATAATCATGTTTACTACAACAAAAAACACACTGGTAGTAAGTTACAAATAACAAAAAGGAAGTGAGATTACAACATTTACAAATACTTAAGAACGTTTTAAGCCCAAGATGAAGATACTTGAACTTGGTGAACAAATTAGCTATAAGGGTAATCAATTAATATTAAGACTGGAACTGACGACCCTACTGTGAATGAGACTGTTGGTCTCTTGTCTTGTTCCAGTCCGTAGAAGGACGAGTTAAACATAAGCCTGGCCTCTATTTAATCCAAACAGTCTTCTGAAATTAAGTAATTCGAATAAATTAAAACATAATTTGTGAAATTATTTTAAACCATAATTTATCTTTTTTGTGTATGAAATATATGATCTCAGTTTAGATGTTTTACCTGAACAGGTTTGTCCATGTTTGAACAGTTTTCTCGGTCCAAACCCAGACTCCAGAGAAAATACCGATGATAAGAATCATGAGATACTTTATCATGTAAACAGTGAAGTCAGGTCTAGGAATATCGGCAGAAAAGTCTCCGGTTCGCGGAGGACAAGGAATTTGCCATGCGCGATACTTGGGATCTCTAAACACAATATTTATTGACATTTGTACTTTTTATTTTAGGAATATGAATAATTGTTCAAATCAAATCAATAATCAATAATCAGGGCTGAGAAATTATATTTGGAGTTGGACATCGCTATTATCCGTTTTTTTAAAAATTCAGGATTTTTAGGCTTTCTGAAGACTTTTGGCTGTTGTATTCTCTAAAAGTTGCTTTTCTGACACTTTGAATTTTTTTTTCTCTGTCAGTCAGAAGCTGCCTTGACGATTTTCAAATTGATTAATTGATTTAGCTTCATTACGGCTTTATCTTCTGTCTGATTCAAAATTGTGCATATTTTTATAGAAGAAAACTGAATTTCGTCAAACTTTGTAGATTTTGGCCAAACAATAAAAATCCCGATTCTTGAATATCTAAGAAAACGAATAATAACGATGCCCAGCTCTGATTATTGTCTAAAAATAACCTGCAGATAGAATCCTGCCACTGCAACATCCACGAGGAGAAATAGTACTGCTCGTAGAACAAACAAGCTGAACAAAATGTAATTATAACTTGTCAATGAGAAGTTTATAATGAATAAGAAAGCTATGAGTATTGAGTAATGCAGCTACTAAAACATCTTAAATCTACCTATGATTATACAAGCCGGGACCGTGTAGAGTACAGAAAACACTCCTATCCTCAGAATCAATTTCTCCAACTTATCAGTCTTGCCTCCGTCCTGTTTCATCACAGTTCGAATCTTTATCAGAGAAAATAGTCCTAAAAAAACATGAGTTATGGTGATTATGTGGTAACACAGGGGTGTACTAATAATATTACCTAGAAGTAGAAAAATAGATCCCATAGATATGTAAATAACTAGAGGAGTGAGAACGAGCCAACGCATACTCCACACGTCCCAGAGACCAACAAAGCAGGTTCCAGTCAGAATATCCCCTTCAACCTAATATGAGTTCAAATTAGTTCGAAACTTTAACAAAACGAACAAGGATATTTTAACTATGGTTTGGATATTGTTTAATGTGAGGGAAAACGTCGATACATCATTACCAAGAATGGCGAAGGAAATTCAGAAAATGTGGTCTTATTTCCTTAGTAAACTCTCATACTTACTTTCTGTATTATCTGGACAACAATTGTCATGATAGCAGGTACTCCCCAGGCTACAAAATGGAACCACTGGGACTGGGAATCTATTGCCTCCTGACCCCACTTGAGTGATGCGGAGAGGAACCATCCTATTGTTAACATTACCCACCTAAAAATGAAATACATTTAGTAAAAAAAAGCAAAGGCTGAGCAAACATATATTTTTTAGTGACTGAAAATAAAATTAAAGTTTGACATTTTTTTATGAAAAGTTATGACCCAATTTTAAAGATGTCTCGAAATTCAAGATGGTTAGCTTATGAATTTCAGAAATGCTGTACGACTACGATTGCCATTTTTAAGTAGATTTCCAGCTTCTCTTTCTTAACGGCTGTTTGACGAAAAGCATCCATTTCTCTTGTTAAAATGGTGAAACAAAATTTAGGTTGAGGAAAACATTTTATAATGATATATGTAAACTAGCTTGGGAACCCAGCTTTGACAGGTTAATCATTTTCCCTATAAAAGTCCACCCTTTCAACTAAGAATCTCAAAACCAAGCTAAGAACATTCATTCCCATGGTTCTCCCGAGTTTCCCAGTCAAATTTTGAGACAAATCGGTCATGGGGTTCCTAAGTTATGATCGGAATACAAACAAACAGAGATTACTACTTAATAAACATTGAAAAACAGAATTTAAAAAAAGCATTAGCAAAAAAATGGAAGTAATAAAAATTAAGATGATCCATAAAGAACTGTTCACTTACCATAAACTGCCTGCCATGAAGAAAAAGTAAATGATCATAAAGAGAATTGTACATCTCCAATCTTGCAGGAATCCCTGCCGAATCGTACGTTCTTTCAGCAGATTTGGCCGGGACGAATCAGGTTGTTCGTCACAGGATATTTCGTCCCCAAGAGCAAAACCAATAACAAATGCTACGGCAACCATGGCGAAACATGCAGATAAGTATATAATTGGGCGCTCAGGATATCCAAACCTAAACAAGAAAACTAATTAATTAATTATAAGATAAATCTTGATGGATTTAAAGAAAATTTACATTTGAAAAAGATGTTTAAAAAAAGTTAAGTGTGAGAGAAACGCTACATGAAATTGTCTTGTAACCTACCTTGACACGTCTGCGAGAAAGGAGAGAACCGTAAAAAGAGTTGATGCAAGACACAGACAAGCCCAGCAACCAACCCAGTATCTAGCATATTAAATACGTATAAAACTTATCTTGTATATTTATGAATACTGAACACTGAGCAGGTCAAGGTTTTATCATTTAAATCAGAAAAAGTGAGATATGGAAAATGGATATTCTTATTATCATGTGGTCTTGAAAACATTTGTACTTTGCCTTTTTTATGCTCTGAAAATTCGAATTGTTTTTAGTACATCACAAAATACTTGTCATTTTGCCTGAATGTTGAATGGTTATTCATAGGTTCGTTATTTTTAATGTTTTAAACTTTGGGAATATTCTTACACTTATATGGGTATAGAATACGTTTCTCTGATAAATTACCTCGAGAACCATTGCTGCTCTTCTGTGAAGAACATTTTAGAACAAGGAGCTCCACAATCTTCAACCATTTGATCTCCTAAATATTTATATATACTATAAACTTAAAGGGACCGTAAGTGTATTTTAAAGGGAACCTTCATGCAAAGATAGCAATGCCCAATATTCCTAAAGAATGGAGAATATAATCAGGTAAGCGCTGGTCAAGTATGGATAAGATATCCATGTATTTTACTATTCATTTCCATTTGTGGTTTCTCTGCAAAAGCAACTTGCATAGTTCTTGCTTATTTAAGAAAAAATGGAAAATTGATAATAATTAAATACTTTTCGTGTCAGAAAAACGACGTTGTCTTTCAGATTTTTGACTCGTATTAAGGTTGTAAATAGGTTATTGCCATCTTTGCATAGAAGGTCACTTGAATTTTTGCCAACACTTACTTAAAAACTACTTTTTATATCATACTTAATAAAATGAAATGGAAATTCTTCAAAATCATAAGTCAATAAATAATTACAACAATCTGTAATTAGTAATCTGTAATAAATACCTATATACAGTTTATACTCCCGCTCCGAGGGAACCTCAAGATGTGCAGGACACACAAACTGCATTCCAGCTCCAGGATAGTTAGGGAGGTAGGCTGGAGAGCGTGTAGGTGCAGGTTTATATCCAGAATCATAGGAGTCTAGCGGAAGGTCTCCTGTATCACCCATCACACAAAGTTTCTCCTTGCTGTCTCGCGGGAACTTATCACAATCTGAACATAGTTACGAATACAGCAATGTAAGAAATTGACCTAATAAACTATTTTAAAGATGTTAAAAGAAAAACTTCCGATAGTATCAACAGGGGATCTAATTTTTGCTGAAACTAAAATCTTAATCAATTGACATCAATTCATCTCTATTAAGTGAGGACTAAAACTTTTAGACTGGCGTGGTCTATATCAAATTCAAAACTATTAAATGCAAAATCAAATTTGAATTCTCGTCCATAGGTTGCATTTATTTTTTTTCCCATTAATCTGGTTTTTTTTTCATTACAGATTATTAAGACGTTGTTGTTGTTGTTTTTTTACCTAGGTTTGCCGGCCATTTAAACCCAAATTTGTTCATAAGTTCTTCGCATCCGTTCTGTGCAGCTCGGCAAAGTGACCTAAAATTTAAAGAATTATTGAAAAGAAAAAATGATCTATAGGTTGTTGTTTGAATTGCATACCTAGTTTAATAAGAATTTATTTGTAGTTTGTAATCAATGCATAGGTTCCGGTTCA
The DNA here is from genome assembly GCF_000591075.1 of Eurytemora carolleeae. NCBI lineage: Eukaryota > Metazoa > Arthropoda > Copepoda > Calanoida > Temoridae > Eurytemora > Eurytemora carolleeae. The sequence continues at coordinate 22,186 of NW_019397399.1, forward strand.
AATTTTGACAATAAAAACATTAGATCAGTTCTCCTTGCAACATAGGTCTCTTAAAATGACAAGACGTAATTTCAAGTGACCCTATATTGATAATCTGGTCTGTCCGATTCACAATGGTACTCTTAAATGATCAAATATGAATTAGATTTCCATGTTTTTGTTCAATAAATACTGATAATTTTTTTTGTGGTTTCTTTGGTGACTTTTGCGTTTCGTGCTTCAAAATAATGGAGAAATTATCAGAATTAAACACTTCAAGCAAAAAACGCGCCGTTATCTTTCATATTTTGAAGTTTCCAAGGATACCGTAGTTAATGTTAATGTCCCTCTTTTTTAATAGGGGGTCATTTGAAATTACACTCACAGTCTCTTTCGGTTTTGTACATTATAAGATTGGTTGAACTACCCTGATTACGAAATCTTTTATCTGAATGACTTACTGTATTTGCTTCCAGTACAGGGGCGTACATAGAGGGGTAAGGGGCTAAACCCCCCCCCCTCAAAAAATTAAAACAGGTTACATTTAATCCGTTGTTCTTGCAATACAAATCTGTATGGCTACCAGATCAATCATTGGGAAATCATATTAGAAAATTAGTATACTAGAAAAATTATAAAACTTTGCTTCCGTGTAACTGTATGAAAAACATGAAGAAAAACGTATGCGTTGGATCTGGATTTACAAATCTTAGTCGAGAAAACTAGGAATTGAAATACTTCCATCACATCCCAATAAGCTACCATGTGGCTCAACATTTGGCTTTTATTTATATATAAGCAAGTTTTTTTAATCGTTCCAATATACATACAAAAATGAAGATGCAAGAACATTGAGAAATAATGGATATTTATGATCCCATACCTGCAAGGAGGAAGCGGCTCATCCAATATTGTGCAGACAGGAGCGTACACTGTACATAGAAAAATATGGAGATGTTTGGAGCACTGGACCTTTACCAAAGGAAAGAATGCTCGAGCTTCCATTCCTGCTTCCTCCTGTTTAGAATGACCTGAAAAAAAATTAAATAAACTGTGCAGTGTCCAATCAAATCAAGATTATAAACAAAGTATTAACTTAACGGGGCAACCTTTTGTTAGGTTGATTTAACAAAAACAAACAACCATTTTTGTGTTAAAGCTCCGATAAAAATTTAGTAAGAAAATGAAAATTATTAAAAATTAATCGTACCTAGTAAGTTGGGCATTATTGTCATGTTGTACTCCATATTAGTACACAGCTCTATAGTTATCGGTTCACATTTTGCATTGATTGAATGTTTTCCTCCAAGTGGGGCTATTTTACTACGTCCACTGGTCTGTGGTTCAGCCCGGGGCGGGACTATTACATCTTTTTCTACTTCAACTAAAAATAAAATTTATTACGACCTTTAATTGGGCAACTAAAATGGATCATTGATTCATTCAACTGTTTTCATTCTAATTTCCCCCCGAGAATAATTCATGTATTCAAGGGTTGGGAAATTAAGACAGACTGAACACTTTCTGTCCTTTTTTAAGAGAATTAAGAAAAAAATTTGCGAGTTTAAATTTTTTTTTATCAATTTCCATTGCATGTCGATAAATGACTACCTTTGCTATCGTCCGTGATTCCTAAAGAAGAAGACAGGCAGAAAAATATTAATGCAAGAATAATCATACTGCTTCACGTTCCCGTCCGCCAGTTAATTTATCAAACTTTCAACATCACATTTTTCTGAAGAAAAACACAAAACATATTAATACTAATCTGACCTTTCCATTTAAATCATCAATAATGTCTATAAGACGTAAATAAACAAGTTTCAGACACGATCAGTTATTTCTGAGACATTATTGATCTGTGATTACATGACCGATTTAGTTCAAAGCTTCTTGTTAATTCAAAGTTTCTTCGCCCGACCTCTACCTCTACTTCTTCCTCGATTTTTCCCCTTCCCTCCTCTTAGAGTTTTAGTTTCCTTCAAATGATCTCCCTCTTCCTCAACATGTTCTTCCCCCGCGTCTAAATTATCTTCAGAATCCCTAGGAGTGGCGGTATTATTTTTTCTCTTCCTCGTTCCTCTAGGTGGAGTTGTTTCACCAGATTGCGAACATTCATTTTTCTCATTCTCTACATCCATTTTATATTGTATAGCGGAGTCAGGTTCAAGTTCGGGGGGGACTATTCCACTTTCAAGTTTAGATTCTGATACGAGCTTCTCGTTTGTATGCTCTGTTTCGCCTGGTTCAGCATCTGTGTGAGTTTCTGGTGAAGGTTCAGGCTCTAGTACAGATTTAGGTTCAAGGACAGATTCAGGTTCTAGAGTAGATTCAGGTTCAAGGACAGATTCATATTCCAGCTCAGGTTCAGTCACTAGCGCAGGTTCGGATTCTGGCATTGGTTTTGGCTCTGAATCAGTTTCCAATTCTGCTTCCGATGTGGATTTAGGCTCTGGTAAATTATCAGGTTTAGTTTCAAGATTAGAAACAGGTTCAGGTTCTGGTACAGTGACAGGTGCAGGTTTGGGCACATTATCAGGTTCCGTTTCTATTCTAATTTTAGGTTCTGATACCAGCCTAATACCGGGTTTTACTTCTGTTACCTTTTCTGGTTTTACTTCTGAAGACTTGTTTACATCGAAATCGTCCAAATCTTCAACAGTACTAGATACATCTCTAGACTGTTCTAATGATATATTATCAGAACTTACTTCTGTAACAACTGTTTCCTTCGTTATAAATTCTTCAACCTTCTTTGAAGTTTTAATCTCAGCGACGTTCTTTTCATCACGATCAGAATTTTCATCTAACTTCAGACCGTTGCCATCAATCAATGAATCAATGTCCTCTTCCTAAAACAAAATAAAAAAGTATTTGCTCTTATGTAAGCTTTAAAACTCATTAAAAAATATTACCTCGGCCATTTGCTCACTTTCACTGTCTACCAGGTCCACCAGCTCCACATCAGATTCGGAATCATCGGCAACCTTAAATTTTTCAGTGCTTATGGTTCGAACTGAAAAGCCTTCTAATGAAAATGTGCAAATTCAATATAAATGGGTCTGTGCAAAAATTCTGTGCAAAATTTCTTCTCATAGGCCTTCCAAAGAGCTAAAAAATGTTGAAATTCACTTAATCTAGATTAAGTGTGGTATCTGGTAACCCAGGCATTAAAGCACTAAGCTTGCAATCCACTTAAAACAGTAAATAATAATAAGTAAATAAAAAATAGTATTATTGCTTAAATATAGCATACCAATAAATTACAAAGCTTGCTCTTAAAATGTATACCTTTTGGGATTCTTCATCTAGAGTTACAGTATCAAAAGCATCCTCCTAAATATGGTTTTTGTTGCAAATCCTGTTAAGGAATAAAAAAAATGAACATAAATAACTTTAAATACTAAACACGTCCACGTTTCCGGATAAAATCTTTGAGTTTCGAGGATACCACTTAAAGGAAGACCCAGGACTTAATGAAGAACTTTGTTCTATAGCTAGGGATCAATTTGATATTGGTAACATATCAAGACAATTTGATATGCTATTCTGTATCCACCAAGAAAAATATTTATCCGGCTCCATATCCAGGCCATGAACATTTCTTAAGATTTACAGATAGTTTTCAGAAAATAAAATTTTGCCATATACATATATATATATAGTTTTATCTTAATTTCATGCACAAACTTGATAGGCATGTGAGAGGTTAGGAAGTTTGTTTTATAATTTATCGTTAGTTGAGATTTGGGCTTTATGAGAAAAACTATTTTTTTTTGTAGGTTTTGGATGGAGTTTGAAAATTTTTGCGGATCCAACGGATTCGTATTCTAAGCCCTGAGTTGACCTAACTAATAGTAATCTATATATAAATTTGGCTTGTCTGTCTGTTTGTTTGTATCCAATAAACGTCAAAACGGCTGAACGGCTGAACCGATCGGGCCCAAATTTTTTGTGGGACCTCACGTAACCCCAGGGAAGGTTTATGAATGATCAAAATTTTAAAAATTTGCGTTTAAAAGTTTTTATTTTAGTAAAATTTTGAAAATGCACAAAAAAATATTATAAATCCGCAAACTTTTTTTGTTTGTTTTTGTTTTATACTGTACAAGGAGAAGATGCTCACACAACACCATAAAAAGTTGAAATAGGTGATGGGCGCGAAGCGCCCTAAAAGTCTAGTACCTGTATATTTGGTAAAGATGGTGGGGTAAGGTTTCCTGCATCAAACCCAATATCTTTGTTGTACTTTCCTGGAAAAACTAACTATTTTAAATCCAACTGCTACAATTTAATTTTCAAATTATGGAGTCAAACTTTGTATTAGTTGGATTTTAATAAATACTCTTTTAGATACCCGTCACCCAAAAGTTTGCTCATTTTATCCAGTTTCAGCAAAAAAAAACCTTGCAAAGAAAAATTATTTCAACAAAAAATATTGACCTGCTTTTAAGTTGAAATAATTATTATAATAATAAGATCATTCTGTGGAAGTCAAGGCTATGCAATCAAAATTAACCGCTGATTTTTTTATTTGTCTATTCTCATTTATAGGATAAGAAAAGTCAAGAAGTTTGAGCTGATTTTGAGAAATGATAAAAAACTGGGAAAGGGTTAATTCTCAAACACAAAAAATATAATCATAAGATTTAAATAATTAGTTTCCTTTAAAGATAAACATATTCAGCATATATCCGTATCTATCCCTAAATGCATCTTTTATCTCTCCTTCCACATCCTCCGCTATATTCTAAACATTAAAAAAAAGTATTGTTTTCTATTAATATTAATTAAAGGAATTGAGTTTTTGTCACAAACTCTGAAATTCTTATCCCTATATCTTTGCATTTAAATGTCGGAGACATTAGATATTTCAAACTATGAATTATTTTAGATCAAATAATGATAGTTTGAAATAACTAAGATTAAAGATATAGTGATTTGAAAATCAGAATTTGTGGCAAAAATCAGTTCCTTTATAAAAAATATTCTTGTTTACCTTGAAACCAAGTGTACTGTCTTTCACTATTTTATTTAAGTCCAGGTTGTGTTTGTAAGCTCCCAAAATAAGTCTGCTATCATGAGCTTTATTCCAATCTATTCCCAGATCTTTTCCTATTCATGAACGGATTAAATAAAAAAAAGGCAATAAATGGAAGAAAAATAACTAGATTTGCTTTATCTCGTTAGGTAGGATTGAAGGATTATGAAATATCTTAAAGTTGGAACTCTGGTATTTTCGAATATTACTTGATCTCGATCTTTTCGTTGATTTCCAAAATATAAGCAGATTCTGTGACAAGCAATCGGGATTATGGGTATCATACGTAAAAATTGCCAGCTCAGGTAGGAAAAATTGTAGAATTAAGATATATATCCAGGTTTAAGATATATCCAGGTTGGAAGAATTGTAAACCGTAGGGTAAAGATAAAATCTAGGTAGGAAGAATTGTAGGTTTAAGATATATCCAGACAGGAAGGATTTTAGATTTAATTATTGCAGGTTTAATATATATCTAGATATGAAGGATTGTAGGCTTAAGATATATCGAGGTAGGAAGGATTGTAGGTTTAAAATATATTTTCAGGTAGGAAGAATTCTAGGTTTAAGATATATCCAGACAGGAAGGATTATAGATTTAATGATTACAGGTTTAATATATATCTAGATATGAAGGATTGTAGGCTTAAAAAATATCCAGGTAGGAAGGATTGTAGGTTTAAGATATATTTTCAGGTTGCAAGGATTGTAGGTTTGTGATATATCCAGGTAGGAAGGATTGTAGGTATATGATATATATACTATCCAGATAGGAAGGACGGAAGGTTTAAGATATATCCAGGCTGATATATAGGTAAGGTAGGATTGTAGGGCTTAAGGTAGGAAACATTGTAGACTTAAGTTATATCCACTATCCAGGTAGGATGGATTGTAGGCTTATATATCAAGGTAGGAAAGATTTTAGGTTTCTATGTTTAAGGTTTATCCAAGATCCGAATCCGTAACATTTTGTTTCCGCCAGGACCCGGAACTAAATGAAATGGATCCTAAGCAATGCAGTTGCTTCTATGTTATTTGTATCACTATGAAAAAATCTCATAAACTAAAAATGTTACCTGGAGGAATAATTACTTTCCAATCCTCAGGATGATTCCAATTTGAGACAGTTTTCAGATTTTTTGAGTCACCCAATCCCACTCTAAGAAAGAGAAAATAATTTCAGAATCTCAATTCTACGGTAAAGGATAAGAAATATTTTGACTTTTAAGATCCCGCACGGGAAAAAAGGCGAGTGACGAAATATTTTTTATAAAAATTTGATGATGGGAAAAAATATTGCTTTAAAACAGAAAATAGTGAAACGAAAGAAACATCCATGAACTTGAGATAAATCCATTTTTTTCAAACTACGCGACGGATCCATGGATCCGCTGAAAATGGGATTCTGAGATAAATTTTAAAATAATAAATTTTATGAAATTACCTGATTGACTGGACGCCATTTTCTATGATTATCTTAACTTGGCTTGAATTTATTAACACATGTCCAATCTTAACATCAACAAATCAGACAGAGAATTTTTGCACCAAAAAACCAGTTAAAATCCCCAAATCAAACATGTATATCATGGAGACTTTTGTACTTTTTTGTCTATGAGAACCACTTAATTCTTAGATTCAGTGTATAGGATTTCTGGATCCGCGGATCCACGAATCCGGATCCAAGGTGCATAACATTAACCAACATCCGAAAAAAAATTTCGTCTCTCAAAATACAAATCTCAACTGTTACCCAACCTTCAAAATTTCTACATGGTTCATCAAGTTTCAGTATAAAAGTAAGCAATAAAAAGAAAGAAAAAAGTGTTAATTTTTCATTTCTTTTTCTTTAAAGAAATGTCCATGACCTGGATTCAGATCCGAAGCCATTTTTTCAGAGCGGATCCAGGATCCGGATATCCGCATCAAAATTATTTGGACCCTAAGCACTGCAGTTAAAATTCATAAACGTTACTAAATGTGTACCTTTAAGGACCTGCTGGGAGGAATCAGTGAGTTGCTAAGTGTCTCGTAATAACCAACACACTACATTTTAATCCTTAATAGTTTATAATAAAATGTTTAAAAATTTAGAAAAAAAATGTCAGAAAATATAGTTAGTAAAATAAAATGTTCATACAATTTGAGACTAAAAATTGATCTACGTTCAAAAACCAGCTGCTGCTATATATTTTAGAATATCAAGATCAAAAACTTTAGGACTTTTTACTCAAGGATTATAATTTCCTTCTCGTGTAGTAAACAAAGAAAATCCAGGATATCCACATAAGATCCCTGTAGCAAAATGAAACTAATATTCATTTGTATATCTATGTATATAAAGTTGTAATCTGTGTTTTTCTGTCTAGTTGTTTGTTTGTCCGATCATAACTCAGGAACCCCCGGACCGATTTGCCTCAAATTTTTAAGAGGTAAGAAGGAAGACCCACAGGAATGTTCTTAGCATGGTTTTAAGATTCTAAATTGAGTGGGTCGACTTTAATAGCAAAAAGTTAGTATCCCGGTAGAATTGTTCAAGTGCGGGTAAACGGCGGTAGTTACGTTTAGTAACCTGGGCAACGCTGGTTTCCCAAGCCAGTAAATTAATAATCTTCTCTGGCGAACTCAAGTGATTTTTTATTCAGGAATTTTGAAAAATTATCCCCAACTGTGCTTTTTTAGTTCAACTAGTAATTTTTGAGATGTGATGGCAAAAAACCTCGGTCATTTTCCTGCTGATCTCTATTATAAAAATCCACTTAAACAGCGTCTTCATGTTAAAAATTTTCATAATCGAATTTATGACACATTTGTAATCCGTCTTGCAATTAAGGATTACCAAAAACCTAAGCTTACAGTTTTTGATGAATAATCAAAATAAATTTTTGTAATTTCAATTAAATATTCATTTTCACTGTTTCCTGAATTTTTGTTTTCTTCTGAAGATCTAAGAAAGAGAGAGAGCAGAGAGATGGAAGGGTACACAGAGTTTCCAAATAGATCATCACAAGTTTTCTTAATTAAAATATAAGGTAAGTTTACAGAAAGTAGAATTAGTACAAAAACGTTAATTATAAATAGCTTCAACATGATATCATGTCAGAATGGAGGTAATACACCTCAGACTAATAATCAATCAATCAATCAATCAATCAATCAATCAATCAATCAATCAATCAATCAATCAATCAATCAATCAATCATTCAGTCAATCAACATTTTAGAACGATCGTTAATGAATACAAACACTTTACCGTAAAACTAATAAAAAAAACGAAAGAATGATTAATGAATTTCTGAACAGATAAAAAGAGTAACACCAGGTTCGTTTGAACCATTTCCACGGAACCAACCTCAGTTGTGCTGGAGACAGTTTAGATACAAGTTCCTTCTCCCTTAGCCGTTGTTCTTTGTATCTAAACTTGTCATCGAAACCGTCGTCTCTGGATTTCTGAAAAATATGGGCATGTCAGGAGCTGTTTTTTTTTTTTTTATGATGACTTTTCTCTATGGAGATTACTGGCCTGTACATGGAGCTTTTTTGGTTTTCCTAACTCTGACGGCGCACTCGATTTTCGCTTTTGACTTTTACCATTTTGAACGCTGTTTTTACTTGGTTTCAGGGTGTATTTAATTGCAACTTTATCTTCATTAGTCTCCTACAGTAAAAATAATAACATTATTAATTCTACTGAAAAATCGAACGTTGGAAATATGTTTTCAATTCTGAGTGCCCCTGCCAGTGAAATTCTTGCTTACTATTTAGACCTTCTAAAACCTGTTGTTTAAATTTGAATAATTTATTTTGTTTATTCTAGAGGTAACCCCAAAAATCTACTAAGAGGTCGACCAAAATGTGAAACAGGGGGAGAGTTTTCATCTGAATGTGAAAAATGGTTACAACATATTTGAAAAAAAGAAGTAACTGCAACATAGTTAAAACGTAAGTTATTAGAGCTTTGTGAAAAAACATCTTAGTTTCAAGTTACCTTAGAGCTTGTTATGGTTTTTTGTTGCAGAGCTTTCTGTATATGAATGCTAAGTCTCTTCTGTGCTTGAGGAAATAGTTGTCTCAGATTTTCCAAAAACTCCGGATGATATTTCTAAAAAAAATACAAAATCTCATGTATCGTTATTTGAGTGGAAAATTAAGAAACGTGTTATTTTTCCCTAGTTAAAATGTGTTCTTTATAATTTAAATTAAAAATAGCAGCAACCTGCATGTGCTGTATAATTTGATCAGCTGTTAATTCACCACTTGAAAACTCGTTTCCATTCTCTCCCTTGCAATGTTCACAAATTATGTTATCATCTTCCATCCTGTAAACCAATCTCAATTGCTTACCAATCCGACCTAGATATTTGTTCTCTATTTTATATAATTTTTTTAAAACAGGTTGTCATTTTATATTTAACGCAACAATGCAATGGTAGAAAAGTACACGGGCCCGTCATAGAATAAATAATGGATAAGACTTTTAAGAAAATTTTTGCAAATGTCCGTGGTCTGTGGAAATACTTGACATATAACAACAACACTTTTTAAAACAATTTTTTTAAAATTTTTTTTTCAAAAAGGCGGAACTCATAAAAAAATTGTAAAGAATTATTTCAACGTAATTGCAGTTTTCTCTTAAATAAATATTTCCCACTGTAAAAATACTTTGGGATTCTGGGGAACCCGGGACCCCCCCCAGTTGAGAAGAGGCACAACCAAGTTTCATTTCTGTAATTTCACCGACAAATTATATAAGCAATAACTTAACTAAGACCCAGATTCCTGTTCTGATTATTGTATTTTTTGTGTTCAAGTTATAGAAAATTTAACCTGCAATACCCCCACAGTCTACTACAGTCTTCAATCTTTCATCTATAACCTAAAGCGCATATCTTGAACATGAATTAATTAATTACAAAACATATATTTCAATTATACAATGTAGTTCGTAAGTGTTAAAATATCTTTAAACTTAAGAATTATAATAAAATCTTTTAATATACAAATAATATAAAAATCAGAATGAAAATATTATTTTTTTATTTCTAAGTCCCATTTGTAATGTTTTCCCAAAAAATTTTCAATATACAATACATAAACGCCGCGCCTGGGCTGTCGTGCAATGTTGACTAATATCAACTTAAGATATCATGCAAAGATCTGAAAGGGAACCCCCGGACCGCCTGCTGGGTGCAACGCACCAACATGCAGCATACGGGCTGACTGCAAGGTATTTGGGATCGAAATTATTTTAAAATTCCAATTTATGGCAATTGACTATCCAACTATGTGGATATGTTAATTCTTAATCACCTTCATCATGTCACGTGTCACTGGTAGGCTTCTTTTACCAGCATTCTTCACTTCAACTTCAACAATATTCTCAGTAGCATTTTGTTGGGTTGGTGCAGGAGGTTTCGAAGAAGATAATGAAGGGTTCGGAGCTGATGGATTTACTGCATTAGTCTTAGCATTGACAGATTTCTTCACAGAGTACGGGGCTGACATCACAAGCTAGAAATAAATAATATTGGGTTGTGCCAATAAAAGATAAATAATACAAAAAACTGTCCTGAAAGAATTTAAAATGTACCTTATTAAGCAAGGACTGAAAGTTTTCCTTCATACTAAATCTAGCTGCAAGCTTCGAAATGACCTCGCTATGAACGTCACCTATATATGAAAGAATTATATAATTAATTCATGGAGAACAAAACACAATATTACTTGTCTTACCTAAATGTTTTACAAGCTGCTTTCGTCCATTACATGTAAAGTGACAGCGGAGACATAGATAACTGTTAACCAACAAGGTTTTAAATTTTACATAAAAAAAATTAATTCATTAACAATATAAACTAGGCTACAACTTTTGACTTGTTAATGTCTTAGCTACTTACTAAAAAAATCTTTTTCTTCCATATTAAAGGGGCGGGGGGAAATCTAGACATAAAACAATATTGAAGCTAGGTAAAGCAGTTGATTCCTGAAAACACCGAACTCCTCGGTTTTGCATCTCCGAACAATATTGTTAACACTCCTGGTCAATTCTTCAATATTTCCTTCAACAGCCATTTTCCTAATTTTACTTCTGAAACAAAAACTATTTAACCTTGAAAATAAAATCTTTTTATTTTCTATCCTGCTCAGATTTGTAAAGATAAACATCAACAGCAGTTTCTTGACCCAGCATTTGAACTCCTTAAAGTTCGAGACATCAATATAATGGATTTCATTTTACTAAAAATAGAAAATATATAATTAAAGTAGAAAAATACCAAACAACTTGATTTTTGCAGGAAAAAATCTAACTTCAATCAGAAAAACTATCTGAAAATGAACCCTAATTAATAAATTTTGATTTTTTGCTGAAACAAAAAACTCCAAACTAATTTGTTTTCTTATTTTTTAAATTTCTCAATATAAATCCCCTCCTCCTCCTTATTTAGTAACATTAAGTCTTCCACCAATTCGAAATAAGAATAACCTCAGGGAACAAACTTAATTTTAATATATATTGGATTGTCCCTGAATGCGTTTTGTCAAGTTTTATCTGATGAACCAGTTCTACAGATCTATTCTCATTATTTTCAAAAAATATTAGAACTCTGAGAGGAAACTCACCCCACCCCCTCCTAGTAAGCTGCCAGGGTGGGGTGTCTACATCTACCTCATGATGAGGTTTGTAAGAAGGATGCAGGTAGAACCTAACCCGACAAACCTCGGGCAAATCAGGATTTTCTTCATCTCCTCTCACATACACCATCCATTTGTGTGTGGCTACACCCTCCCTTTGGTTTTCAGGAATCCATTTAGACACATTGCCAACAACAATACGACGCTTTTGTTTATGTTGGAAGGCTCGAGGCGGTAGCGCTACGAACGGATCTTCTTTCTTAATTGGTGGTAGATAGGTTGGGAAATTAGGTTTATCAGATGCAACAGAATCCACTGAATCTAACTTAGGTCTCTTCCCTTGTAGCAGGGTTTTAACTGCAGGATGAATGTGTATCGATTCAGGATTACTTTCCGCTTGCTTTGGAAGAACACCGGAATAGTATTCTAAAAAAGGGCTTTGGTAAAATAATTTTGTTCTTTTATGGGAATCCGTCCTTAAAAAATCGTATACTAGGAAATTACCTACCCCACCCACCTTCTATTAATTTTATACATTAAGTCGCTGTTTCGCTGTTTTTCAAGATGAATTAGTAATATTTGTTATGCAATATTTCGGCGTTAGGTTAGATTAACATAAATTCTGGACCAAAAGTTGCGGCTAGACCAGGCTAGGGGGTGTGCCCAACGTTTACCATGTTTAACATGTGAGATGCATGTTCATTGTGCAAACTTGATAGGAGGGGGTCAGGGCGGGGGGTCCTAAAATAAATATTAGGCAATTACCTGATAATTTACATATGAATAGAATTATTTTCTTGCTTATTCAAACAGTATTTACTTGGATACAGTTTTAATACATTAATAGCAGAAGTAATAATAAATATTTACAAAACACAAAGCTTTCCTTTGACTGCTGCATATCTGACAAGTTGTAGTAGCTGACGGACTTGTAGTATATTTTCGTCTATTCGGCAGACATCACGCTTCTTCAAATCTATAAATTTATCAAATTCTTGTTCGATTATACTGGAGATTTTGCTACGCTCCACCTTCATTGTTCATAATGTTTTGGTTTAAATTAACTTGTCAGGTTTAGAATTCCCAGCTGGACCTGGACCAGGATCATAAAACGAAATTCTTAAAGAACTTTTCTAAAGAATGATGACGAAAAATGGAAACTCTTGTTCCATACAAATTATAACACTGGAATATTCTGATTAGAGAGTAAACTAATTCGTGTTTAATAATAAGCAAACTATTAGCTGCTCTCTCTATCTTCTAACCACAACGCGGCATTTGTTTCTCAGGTGAAGCGGTCTGTGAAGACGACTTTAGTGAAAACCAACAAGGTGGGTGAAATTTCGTTTGCACTAATGATTGATCAGACGAGGGAGGGGGGGCCATGCGGCCATGAACCCCGCAATATCCTGTTCCAACCCAGGTAGTTCGCAGAACCCTGTTCGAACCCCGCAGAAGCCTGCTCCAACCCCGCGAAAGCCTGTTCCAACCCCGCCAAAGACTGCTCTTGTTCAAACTTTTTTTTTAAATTGCATAGATCTAATAAACACTAAATAAAATTAAAAAAATCTCGACGTCCGGGAGCAGAAGAGATATTTAATAATCATTGGAATTTATTAGAATTCATCTAGAGATAGTCAATTTCGAGAATTTTGTCTTGGCGCTGGAGTTACACAAAGTGCCAAGGAATAATCGGCTCCCCCCCCCTCCTATATATGAGTATAATTATATAATAGTGTGTATCATGGAAAGTGTATTGAGTATACATGCATTACGATGCTGGTTAGTAGGGCGATCATTATTATAGGAGGGGAGGTAAGGGGAGGGGGGAGGGTTGTTAGAAAAGGGGGAGGAAGGATTAAAGGGGANTTACCAATTGTAGCTCAAAGTCAAGCAAGAGTTGATTCCCTTCCCAAACCAAATTATAATCTTATTGTGTGTTACTTATTATAATAGCCATTTTTGGGAGTTTCAAAACCATTATTTTAAGCGAGGATATTTGTCTTTTTTAGTCAAAGTAGAAGGGTTTTTTTGAGTACTCAAAAATTCACTAAGAATGTCTCAATGTCTCAATGTCAATAAATAAACTCTTTTAAACAAAATATTAGAAATTTCATTTTTTATTCATCTTCATCATGATGAGGCCGACAAGAAGCCTTGATTTTAAATAATGATTTTTTTCCTTAAGCAAAGTACCATTCATTTATTTTTTATGTTTATTGTATATGTAAACTGAAAAGTTTCAGACACTAAAATGTAACCCTTAAAAGCTTAAATACACTTTAGTTAGTTAGTCGCGTATGTAATAAAGAAAACCATGTACCACCGTAAAAACAAATCAAGCATTGCTTTAAACTTTGAAACATTTATTTGTATGAAATTTACGAAAATAACGTATTTTTAGGTTTGCATCAGACTTTTAAACTCCAAAAAATACAACTTTTTAAGTAAAGAAAACCTCTAAAAAATACGCAAAATAAAAACCTAAAAACTTTGAGATCTTACTTGGTATGAGATTTACGAGAATATATGTATTTTTAGGTTTGCATCAAACTTTTAACCTCTAAAAAAACAACAATATTTAAGTAAAGAAAAAAACCTACAAAATACGTAAAAATACGTAAAATAAAAACCTAAAAACTTTGAAACATTTATTTGTCTGAAATATACGAAAATATCATGCCTAAATTATCTATTTTCAACAAAAAATGTTAATTTTGTATTAATTCAGGGTTAGGCTTGGTTAAGACACTTTCTGGGATAGAACAGGCGACAGGGGGCCGAGCGCTGCGGCTGCTAGGAGACCAAGCGCTGCGGCTAAGACAGGCTAGGTAGCTGGACGCTTCAGCCATAAGATCAATATAAAATTAATTATTGGTCAACTATTTATTGGCTTCTCTTCTTTTCTTCTTTTCTTGTTATTCTGTTCTTTTTTTCTTCCCTACTTTTCTTCTCTTATTCTTTCCATCTCTTCTTTTTTCTTCTCTTCTTGCTTTCTTTCTTCTTTTCTCCTGCTTCTATTCTTTTCTTCTCTTCTTCTTTTCTTGTCTTCTTCTTTTCTCTTTTTCTCCATTTCTTTTTTCTTCTTCTCCTCTTCCTCTCTTCTTCTCTTCTTCACTTCTTCTCTTCTTCTCTTCTTCTCTTCTTCTCTACTTCTCTTCTTCTTTTCTTCTCTTCTATATTCTTCTTCTCTTCCTCTCTTTACTTTTACTCTTCTAGTCTTGTAGTTTTCTAGTCTTCTAGTCTATTCTTTTATTCTTGTATAGTCTATTCTTTTATTCTTCTACTCTTCTACTCTTCTTCTGCTATGTCTTCTAGTCTTTTAGTCTTTTAGTCTTTTAGTCTTTTAGTCTACTAGTCTCCTAGCTGTCTAGTCTTGTAGTCTGCTAATCTGATAGTCTTCTAATCTTTTAATCTTCTAACCTTTTGCTAGATATTAAGATTGTTTCTATTTCAGTTGGAGAGAGGATATATTTCACATCTGAAGCCCAGACTATGGGACCATGGATGGGAATGCGTATAGTGTGGATGGAATTTTCACAGTTCAGCAATGTTATGGCGATTCTATGGAAACATTGAAGATACTCTAATAACACCAAGTCAAAAAAGAAGTCTACGTAATATTTGTTTATGATGAATATTTAGATTTGTTACATAATAACTGTTTTTCTTATTTAAATAGTACGTTTACAACTTTTTGCCATGTATTTAGTACAAGGGACGTTATCATAATGTTAATTGGCATTATTTTGACGTCTTTAAAAAGTAAAACTTTATTAATGAGACGTCATAAAAATGTTCATAGATATAATTTTCACTCCATTCAAATGTTAAGTGACATATTTGAACGTCATTGAGATTTTAATTGACATTATTTGAAGGATCATTGAGATTGTTAGGTATCACGTAAATATGGATCTCACTTTGGGAATTGTAACGTCAAATAAGTTGTACTTATGTTTTATTCAAAATGACATAAAATTGACATAATTTAAGGATGTTTGACATCAATCTAATGTCAAAAAAAGACATTCGTACGTTTTTACATTATAATTTGATGTTTTTTTGTAATGTCAAAATGACGTTACAATCTAAAAAGATGTGAATTTGATGTTAATTTAATTTCCGTTGTCTTGCTGGATGAGGATGGTGTATTTTTTTTTATCTTATAGGCATATCCTCTATATTGCAATTCTGACCTACTCGCATGTGGTTTCCCGTTGCTTTTTAGCTGCTTATAGGTCCTTTAAACTAGGTTAGTTGCATCTTAATTCAAAAAATTTATTTTATTATCTCGTTTCTTTCCAAGTCCTTCTAATTCTCCAACTCTTTTATCCTTTGCTAGAAAGGTTTTTCGGACTCGAGTAATGAAAAATTATGCAGAAAATATAATATTCAGCTTGTAAAAAGTTGATGTTGCAGTGCAGGACAAAGAGGACGTTTACTTAACCTCTAGTCTATATCATGAGATATTAGAGGCCGAAAGAGAAGATTCAAATAGTCACGTTCTCCCGCGGCAACCAAACAGATTGCAACTATAATCTATAAAATATGAAGTAAAATTATCTCCCAACAGTCGAAATGAAAGATATAGGTATCAAGCATTCCATAAAATTTAAAAGAGAAGGCTTTTCATTAAACTCAAAGACATTTAACTTTAAAATTTAGATTTAAAAAAGAAATTATTTAAACCAAAATGAGCTTTTTATAATTTGTATTTTGAAGAATTTATGCTTCACAATTGTTCACTGCAGCCAATTCCTTTTAGAGCTGTTAATCGTTTTTGAAAACGATCATCTTTTGTTTTGTTTTTTGATCTTCAAAAACGATCGCTTTGTTTTCGAAAAAAACTATTAGCAACCATTTTTTATTGTTGTTGAAAAAACGACCGTTTTTTGAAAAGAAGTTGCAGTCATTGATTAATATGTTAACGATCGTTAACAAAGGTTCTTCGTTAGCGATCGTTAACAAAAAACAAACTTAATAAAAAGGTCGTTTTTGAAAAAAAGTACATGCAACTTAATCGAATGCTTACATGAAGTTGAAAAGTTGTGGGGGAGAACTTCTTGATATTTTCTTTAAGACTACTTAATGATAAGTACCGTCTACCGATGCCCTTCGGGTTGGGTTTCTCTCTCCTCCTCTCTATGTTAAGGATCGTACAAGATTATTTAAACCAAAATAATCGTTAATAATCGTTAATAAAGGTTCGTCGTTAACGATCGTTAACAAAGGGTCGTCATTAAAAATCGTTAACAAAGGGTTGTCGTGAACGATCGTTAAGGAAGGGTTGTCATTAAAGATCGTTTTTGAAACGACTAGCTTAATAAAAACGATTGTTTTGTAAAACAATTGTTTTTAAAAAACAAACTTTTTAAAAAAACGATCGTTTTTAAAAACAAACTTTTTAATAAAACGATCGTTTTTAAAAAGAGAACTTTTTAAAAACGATCGTTTTGTTATCTATTTTTCGGTGTCGTTTTCATAAGGAAATAATCTTTTTTAAAAAATTGAAAATTACAGTTCTGGCCATTCCGTGGCAAAGATACACCTCTCAGAAGCGGCAGCTTAAGGGGGGTAGGGGGGACTTCCACCTCCTAGTAAATGGTTGGACGCCACCCCTTGGAAAAATTTGGGGCATAACTAAGAGAGAGCAGGAACCTTACAGCCGTTTAATTTTGGATTTAAAGAATAAATTTACAAAAAGATTATGCCTTAATTATTTAATTAATGAAGTTATTTTATAAATTCTTTACCTCCGGTTGACCGACACATTTTCTTTCTCTTGTCCTAATCTTTTCTATCTTCTAATTCTGCTCTTGCTTCAATTTTGTTGTTTAATTTTCTATTCATTTCTTTTCCTTTATTATTTTTTCTTAATCTCTTTTTTTGCTTACTTTTGCTATTTTTTTTCTCTGAATTGACAAAATTAAGTTGTCAACATTTTATAGTTAAACATAGTTTTAAGTTTTGGCCTAAACATTGCAGTGTGCCGGCCCTAAAACAAATACGTCGTTTTCCAAAATAAATACGGGAATTTAGAGATGAAATTAAAATATTTTGGTTTTTTTACTAATAAATGTCAAGAATTGCATCCAAGGTCGTATACAGCCCCCTTGCCCCCCCCCCCTAGAACTCAGAGCTATCACACTTTTAAAATCTGAAACAAAAGAGTGAAGAACATAAAGAAAATAGTTTGTTGTTTGTTTCTTCTAGTTTTGTTTGAATGAGAGATAAAGTAGTACTTGGAAGGTAATTGGACCGTATGTGTATTGTGTACCTTATAAAGTATACAAGAAGCTAAATGTTTTGAATTTGGAGTTCCTAGGCCAGGGGGGGGGGTCAAAAAAAATTCTCTTCGCGCATATTTCCAATAATAAATTACACATCTTATGAGCTTTCAATTAATATGTTTAGTTTAGCGTGAACAGAACAGAGGAATGATTGTCATAGTCTTTCATTCTTTTTCATTATGAAATGATCACATGCCATGCTATAATCTTATATAATTTTTACAATTGTTATAACTGACATGTTTCCAAAAGTTGTTCAGAACTGGTAAATTTTGTGTTTATAGATACTCAAAAGTCAAAATCCCGATCTCTTGATCTTGATCACAACCATGGGGGCACTTTTAATTTGAAGATCAATGCTTAATCTTGATCACCACCATGGGGGCACTTTTAATTTGAGGATCAATGCTTGATCTTTTCATTTCAGTTATTCCTGCATGTTACGATTGGTTCTCGAAAAAAAATGAAATTAATCTGCAGATTAACAAAAGATCGAGATTTAAAATTCAGTGATGATGATGGACCAAACCTCTGTAGAGTAAAAAAGTAGATGTTAGTTCCACATTTGAGATTAGGCATTGAGATTAGGCATTCGAGATTAGGCATTGATCACTATATCCACAATATACAAGAGTTCCCACTTCAGACCACATTTTCTAAATGAAAGGAATGAGGAGGAATTCATTCCATTATTTTCTGTTTACAACTGTAGATATATATATTTAAGATATTGGATATTACATTTTTTATTGTGGAGTATAAAAGTGGCCAATTTTTACCCATGTTTTTGTTTTATTTTCAAAAAGAGTTTTGAATTGTTTAAATGCAAACTGACCTTTATAAGAATTTTTTATTTTAAAAAATTGTTTTAAAAGATATTTTATTCTTCCAATAGATTTATTGATATTCAAAGTTAATTACTAACTGATTCAATAATAAATGCATTTTTTTACAAAACAGGAATACCCCAATAGCTATGGTTTATTTTGCATAGAACATAATTTATTTTGATTTTTTGTTCATTTTAATTGTATAAATTAGATAAAATATCATGTGACTGATACGAAATGAAAACTGCATCCTCCCGATCACGTATCTTTCTCCGGCTTACACCGTCTCTGAGCACCTTCCCAATATAAATAGAGGACTCATGAAAAGTTGCCACTTCGCCTACAGTAGTGATGGAAAGTAGCAAAGATCAAGGGGGTGTTTGAAAAGAGTATTTTTGCAATAATAATAAGATTGACAACTTCAGAAAAGTACAATAATGTGTCTTTCATTGAAAACCGAAAATCTGGGAATAAAAGAAAAAAATGCGGGGAAATTATTTCTAATTAACAGGCACAGATACAAATACTAAGTTTGTTTCTCATCTTACAAATCAATTGGTGCTTATAAGTTTTTTCCCACCTCACTACTCTTATTTTGATCTTAAACAGACTAGAAAAAAATAAAAATCCCGACAAACACTTTTTCGCATTTAATAATACCCATATTACAATGAAAAAAATAGACACAACCACTCATGTAAATTGAAATAGATTGCAACATTGCCCCTTGCTCCTTTTTATTCTCCTGAACCTGTTAATTTATTATTAAGAGCAGTAAACCTTTCTTAGAGTTAAATAACAATGTTCGTGAGTCGTGTGCTTGGTGCAGCTACAGGGGGATACCTTGAGGTAAAATATTTTTAATGCAAAAATTCAAATAAAGTTTACCAACATTTATTACCGTGACGTTAAAATTTCACACATTTTACGTAAATGTATTTTTAACGCTTTAAATGTTGAACTTTCATTTTTTTTATAATCAGCGTAATCGAAGAGGGATGGTGGGGAGTGGGGAAGGGGATAAAAGAACCAATACATTTGTCAAACTTTGATTGCAGGTTTCAAGAATGATACAAGCATTTTTTTTAATAAAAAATGTACTATACTTTTTTCATATCTCATTAGTCATTTTCATAGGGTTAAAGCTAGAAAGAAATTGAGTCTTTACAACAAACTCTGGTTTTCTAATCCTAATGTTGTTGGGTAAAATAATCTAGGTTTGAAATATCTAAACTATTTAGTTGCAAAGATATAGAGATTAGAAAAATTGAGTTTGTGAATAGGACTCATTTTATTACCTGCAGTTTTAAGTTTCAATCTTTTGTGAAAATTATTTGACATTAAAGGTATTTTTTTAACCTATAAAACTAAAGTCATATTGAATGAACTACTGAAAAAATGCATTTGAATTCCTACCTAATCTCCAGTCCCTTGTATGTTTACATTAACCTTCTATGCATTTTATCATATTTCAGTGGATATTTTGCAAGTTTCCAACGTACGAAAGATAAACATAATTTAAAACTGCACTAAATAGATAGAAAATACAGGGTGTCCCACATCAAATATATGATTGTATCTTTTAGTACGGAAAACAATGTTAAAGAATATTTTAGCATAACCTCTTTGCACTGAAAACTCCAGTTAATTTTAAATATCGGCCCGCCTTTTTAGGCAGCATAGAGCAAGTTTTGTTTACTACAATGCATAGTACATAGACGGTAAAACAGGACGGTAAAACAGGACGGTAAATTATTACTACAAAAAGGGACGCGAAGTGCACTTTACAGGCTACCACCTATATACAATTAAGAATTATTAAGTCGAGAATAGAAATGAGTTTTTATAGTTAGTTACAAATTGTGTAACATATATAATTAGGAGTACTGGTGCATACTGCATACTAATATACAATTCCCTCGAGTAATAAAAATAATTCTATAATCTCTTTATCTCAGATCAATATATTAGTTTCCGTAAGATCTGCATTGCCTGCCTAATGCATTGCATCTCGTCTCGATTCAATGGAGGGCCGAAAAAATATATTAAAAGTCATAACTTTTAATATACATAGAATAAAAATAAAATCATTATAATAGAGTAAGTCATATCTTTGGATTATTAATTCTAAAACAAAACATTGAATCGATATCAAAGTTGATTCGAGTCAGCCTAAAAAACTTCTTCTGAAGAGTTTATATATGATATTTATGGAATCTCGATAGCTTATAAGCAAGCCTAAATTTTCTGTTTTTCTTATAAATGATATCAGATTTGTTAGCAAATTAATGGAATGAAAAAAGAATGACGAATATTGTGAGAATATTACGTAATATGAACTGTTTTTGTAATTGTTCCAATTGTATACATGTCAACGAATGCAGCACTTTCTAATAAATCGAAGTTCCTTGCTAATCCTGGCACATTTTCTCATTCAAGGTGTCCAAGTTACTTACTTAGAGTTATTTAGAGGGAGGGGGAAGGAGGATATAAAAAGGGTGAAATAGTTCAGATATGAAAGGTATCAAAATGAGACCTTGCGCCCTGCTGAATGATAATTGAAGCCATTAATTTCATGATTCATTATATCGATCTGTTTATTTCGTTACAGAGTTTATTGTTAAATATCAGGAGATTATCTAGCTTTGTCTTTAATGTATTTTGATATACAGAGTAAACCAGAAAACTCTGAATTAGGAAGACGACTTTATAATCAAATTATAACTTTTCATTTTGATCTTAAACAAACTAGAAAAAATAAAAATCCTGGCAAAAACTTTTACGTTCTTAATAATACCCATTACAATGACATAAATAGATATAAAAAGTCCAATGAACAGACCCATTAAATTAAACTACTGATTTAATAAGTGTTAAAAAAACTTCATTGCTTTGTAACATCCTCAAATATAGTTAAATGTTACTTTGATGTCGTCATTTTATTAAGTTGTTTTCTGGTTATAACTGTAGAATAAGATTATCATGCACTGACTTAGTTTACTTTTAACTGTGTCATTTAATCGTCAATCTGCAATACTTTCTTCGTCTAAAACTTTTTAACATATTATTAGGAATATTTTTGTATACTTGGTTATTAGAGCTGGGGAAAAATCTCAGCTCTGAGCTGAGATTTTAAAAGCTTAAACCCGATTAAAACCCAGCTCATTCGGAGACTCGAGCTTTAGTGAAACCCGAGTCAGGATTGGTTCTGATTCGACTAATGAGAGACTGCATAAGCTTTCTCTTCATAGGAGACCACTCAGCTGTCACAAGGTCCCTGTTTTCAGAAGTAAATTTTGATAATTCGAACTTTATCAAGATACATTATTTTCATAGTATGTTTATTTCATACATTTAATCAAATTTGACACTACAAATAATTTCTATTTTACGAAATTTACGACCAAAAGCTTTTGAAGACCCGAGCCTTCAAGAGCGACTAACCCAAGATGGTTGGTTTTTACTAAACTCAAGGCCATCCAAACCCCGAATCTTGGCTTAAGCTTTACTAGGGTCTAAGTGGGCCCTAACACCGAGTTTACTCGGGTCAAGCTTTTAAAAGCTCAGCTCAGGATTGTTAAACACATAAGAAAGGAATTGAGTAATTGCCACAAACTTTGATTTTCTAATCCCTATACTTTTTAAACCAATTTCTTACACCTTAGATTTTCAATCTATGAATTCTGTTAGATCAATTAATCTAAGTCTGAGTTTACACAATCAGGATTTAAAGTTATAGGGATTGGAAAATTAGAGTTTGTGACAAAAACTCAATATCCTTTAAAGGAATATTAGTTCAGTTCTATTTGGATTTTTTTGTGCAATTGTGCTACAATCGAAATCAAGCGCCATGGCGTGAACAAAAAAGGGAGACACGTGTTGATCGTCTAGCTCTCCAGTGGTACTCCTATAATCATAATGAATATGGATATGATATGGAAGGATAATTGGTAGATGATGATGTATTAATAATCAAGGAAAACTACTCTTAATATTAATGATAAAAGTGAAAATTTAGGGAAAAGGTGGTAGAAAGATGAACAACGGAACAAGAATGCAAGGAATGACTCTTGCTTCCCTTAGACACCATGTCGCCCTTCAACCTCTCTTTATCATTATGGGAGCAGGTATCTTTGTAATTATCTTTAGCAATGATTTTTAAACCTGTGAAATAATTGTTCTGCAAAGAAATTGAGTCTTTGTCGCAAACTATGATTTTATATAACCCCTATAGCTTTTATTCCTCCTACCATTAAAGGACAATTAAGTGAAAATGCAGACAAATTAATATAATTAAAGTTACAAGAGGCGAGTTATTTAAGCTTTCACTGTGTAAGGAATGTTTGGACCACTTGTGAATATTCTTTGCGTAAACCTTGGGTCGCTTAATGTACCTCTTCATCCTCTTGTTAAGCCAGACTTCCTTGAGGAACCTTTTCCATAGATTTCTTAGTTATTCCACCCCCTCCTCCCCCCCCCCACTGGTTTAATTTTTTAAATCACAAAAATTTTCTCATAAACATTAAATTAACCTTAGTTATTTTGTTTCATTATATTTATCTACGGAACTCTTAAATACGAGTTGATTTTTGATGTGCAAGAATTTTATGATGTTCAAGAAAAGGCTTGGAAGTCTGATGTGATATTAGATTAAGAATTTCAAATATTAGTCCAAATACATAATAGAATATAACAGCTATTATTTCTGAATGAAATAGACATTTCTAACCACACTATACGTGCTTTAATGCATTTGCATTGCTGTATATCTATGTATAACATGCGGTTTGATATATAAAACATGCGGTTTCATTGTTTGCCAAACTTTATGCAGAGAATGCAGAGAAATAAACTGAATGTTTGCCACAAACTCAAATTTTATAACTACTTTATCTTAGCAACCTTATGGTGTAAACCTTTGATATTTCAAACTTAGATTATTTGATCCAGCAGAATTCAAAATATGAAATATCCAAGGTCTAATACATTGGATTTTAAGGATAAAGGAAATAAAAAATCAGAGTTTGCGGCAAAAACTGAATTCCTCTGATACATTTATACCTTCGGATAGCAGAGATAGTGCTTATAAACATTTAGAGGTCTTAAAGCGTACAATCATTAAAAGATGATAAGGGAAAAAGCAAAATTAATTTTCTTTTTTATATTTGGGGGCGGGGGGGGGGGGAGGGCAACATTTTAACTTTTGCCACAGTGCATTAACGAAATGCAACTATGGACAGGTACGATGCTAGGCTAATATATTTGGACAAAATAGTTTTGAATATTCATGTTGCATGGTTCCGATGCAGAGCTATGAAGGTATGGTTTTAGATTTAAAATTTTGTGTTTATAAAAAGCTATTTAAGTATAGATAACTCTGAAATTGGAGGATAAGAACTAGTAAGAATAGTATACGGAATTGATAGTTTCTCTTTTACGTAACATACTTATTTAATTTAGAACAATATATGTTTGTGCTAAATATATTCAATTCAATACAAAAATTGAGTACAGAAGTCAGCAAAGTTTTCAGGTCTTTTGGAATTTTGTTTTATTAATAAACAGAATAAATTATGTAAATACCATTCATCTAATTTCACAGTCGGGATGCAAGCATGACGTAAGCTGTAACTAGACGGCATCAGTGGTTTAATATCATCTGTGTTTTTATGCACAGAGAAACAAGGCCACCTTTTTCACATGCAAATCCTAATTTGAATTATCTAATTTATGATTATAGGAGTGACTATGGTGACTGCTATGTGTATTCGGACTGCTACTAAGGAAAGATTAACCAATAATAGTTCTTTATACTAACTAACAACCACTATAAAGTGGGGGAAGGACTGTATTTTATTTACACTTTCTTGAACTAGCTTTATTGTTTTGAATTACATAAGGTGGTTAATTTTGAGCTAATTATAGACTACAGATGTAAACTGGAGAAAAATCAAGGAGGAGGACTATGCTGTTAATCATTACAAGTAAAATACTGCATACAGATCAATTATGTTAACACTTATATAACCTATTATTAATATCAGGGTATTTGAAAAATCTTAAAAGCTAAAGGAATTGAGTCTGCAACAAACTCTGGTTTTCAAACTATGAATTTTGATAGATAAAGTACACCCGGGTATATTTTGTAGAGTTTTTTCTGGTAATGTGACTAATGTCTACTCTGTTATATATTTTAACGGTTTTGCAATTTTAACTTTCAATATTTCTTTTATATTTTATAAGAGTAGAAAGTTTCTGTCGTTTTTAATAATAAATAAGTTGTATAATGTTTAGGGCAAAACAGTTTAAGCTCCTGAACCCCACTGGTGCAGATCTAGCAAAACCCTCTCCTATTCCTGACTACAAGAACTAAACCTAAAAATATAAACCTATAGGCCAGGGTTAGCAATATACAAAATTCGTCTGTATGTACGTGAATCAGTTTTTTCTTCAATTACAAACTTGTCATATTTATCCTAAATATTGAACATGTTGAGACCAAAAACAAAAAATCGTCAAAATGTTTCGTCCATTCTTGAATTCCATTGTGAATAAAGATTGGTTTCGTTTCTGTTAAAAATATGTGTTATTTATTCATTTTTAAATAAATCTACCTAAATCCATTTTATTTTGTCAATACTTTTTTAGGATATTAAATTTCGTAAAAAAATAATTTCACAAAATCTGTTTTGAATCTTTATGACAGAGACAAATCTCAAGAAATAATAAAAGGGTTTTAAAAACCGTAACACTTTTCTCTTTCAGAGGCTATTACCCGAGCATAACGAAGTTAATACCACAATGTCTCTAGGATGTTTGGATAAAGACTCGTTATCTCTTGGGGATAAAACATGAATCTTTCCTGCAATTTTTTTTATTTAAAGAATCATAATACAAAAAACTCAAGCACCATTAGATATTTTCGCAATCTTTTATTAGTTTTAAAATTTTGCCTCATGACGGGATAGGCTATGATGACAGATATGGTATTTTAACAAGTAATAAGTATTTAACTAGTAAAATTTAGTTGAACCATATCAAAAATAGAAAGTCAGGAAATACAGATATGCACTTATAGCAAATACTTCTGTCTATACAACATACTTCTATACAAATATAATAAAGGATACAAAAACTGGTTTTTTTGTAACTATCAATTATCCAAGATTTTTAACAGTGACGATTACTTACAAATTTAGTCATGGACGAAGATTTTGTAATATCTTTATTGTTTTATTTTATAATATTTTATTTTCTTGAAAGTTTAATTTTTATGATTTTTCTCTCTCCATTTCAGATCATCAGATCTAGGCTTACATCCAGTAAATCGGATAACCACAGACTCTAGTCTACGCCAAAACCCTGAACATTTTAGATAAAATATGTTTTCAACTTTACAACTACAAAAACACAATAATAAACAATTTCTATACTTAAAAAGGATGTTACAAAAGGAAAGTAATTGTTAGATTACCTATTTTCTCTAGTGGCCAGTTTAGCCAGCCTGTCGTGATGCAATAGTATGTTTCATGAGGTGACACATGATGAATCCTATGATGTTTTCGGGGTAGTATTATGTGTGCATTCTAGAATTAAAAAGATAAAAACACAATTAAATTTAAATGTAATCTGCAAATTTTGATTCAAAGAGGTTTCAGCAAAGTTTTATGTAATACTTTAAATGAAAGTTTGTCTTTCTTTATACCTGTAAAAGCTTGACCGAAGCAGGAAGACCAAAATATGTGTGTGACCATTTATGAATCTTTCAAATAAACAGACAAATTAACAAAGTAACAAATGATTAAATCAAACACATTTTAGAAATTGTTATGACAATATTTATTGCTTTGTATCATATACTTTTATTAAACAGTATATTTAATGTTACTTTTTCTCTATATTTCGTTACCTGATTTGTAAGAGCAACGAATATTGTTAAAAGAAATAAGAAATAAATTTTGAAGCTATCTTCTGACACCTGAGGCAAATAATTATTAAAAAATATAAAAAGATGTTTTGCTTATGTAAAATAGCGTAACATCGTGGATTTTTAAAAAAGAATTTACATTGAACAGGTCTAAACAAACCTGGGAGGGAGTTGAGGACAGTAGAATGAAGGTTACATAGGTTAGAAGTGGTATTGCTAAGGTTAGATTATCTCCATTTGTCTCCACAAAATCATGTCTGCAATAACAATCACTCACCCTACAGTTTGGGTTAAACCCCAAACTAAATATTCAATTTTATCCATTTAAAAAAATGCCTAAGCTCCCTGATTTGCAAAATGTTCTTTGGGTTTTTAATGTAAGTTTAGAATCAGCAAGTTTATACTTTAACATATCAAAGCTCTTTGAAAAAAGGAAAGGTGGGATAATTAGAAAATAAGAGTTTGAGAAGAGAAATTAGTTCCAATTATCACTGTTTAATATTTGAGTATTGTCTTCGGTTAGAGGTTTAGTGAGGGGTTTGAGAAGAGAAATTAGTTCCTATTATCACTGTCTAATATTTGAGGATTGACTTTGGTTAGAGGTTTAGTGAGGGGTTTGAGAAGAGAAATTAGTTCCTATTATCACTGTCTAATATTTGAGGATTGTCTTTGGTAAGAGGTTTAGTGAGGGGTTTGAGAAGAGAAATTAGTTCCTATTATCACTGTTTAATATTTGAGGATTGTCTTTGGTAAGAGGTTTAGTGAGGGGTTTGAGAAGAGAAATTAGTTCCTATTATCACTGTCTAATATTTGAGGATTGACTTTGGTTAGAGGTTTAGTGAGGGGTTTGTAGTAAATGTATTAATTTAAAATTTCAAGCATAAGAACTTTACCTAATAATTGAAGTTGACTTCGGTTAGAGGTTTAGTGAGGGGTTTGTAGTAAATGTATTAATTTAAAATTTCAAGCATAAGGACTTTACCTAATAATTGAAGTTGGATCAATGTGGTGTTCTCGAAAAGGTCGAATACAATTCTGAAAAATTCTGAATTTATTATACGAATAAAATTAATAAACAGGCTCATGTCCTTTTATTATTATATCCTAATGGCTCCTTACATATTTAGACGATCATGACATTACTTTGGAAAACTTTTTAGGTTATCTAATTTATTTATAAATAATATTTTAAAAAGCAATCTTATGGTACAGCGCTGAAAATTTTAGAATGGATATCCTTAATCCTGATCGTTTAATCTGAGTATCCAATGTACACACTTTTGATTTTCTTCCTAATCCTCTCTTTTGGACACCACTACTGTATAAAAGTTACGTTTGATAACAATTGCAGATACGATGCCTTATCGATTGGACTATACCGATTGAACTATTTAAGTCAGCTGTTGAACAAATATAATTTTAATCATGCTTTTATGAACTTATTAAAAAAAACAAATTTTATCACATTTGTGAACTTTAGTAATTTTGAACGTTAGTTTTAATAAACATTAATCCAAAACTTACATTCGTTCGATCGATCATTAGTTCAATTGATATGACACCAGAAATGCGCTAAAGTTAAAACCAGGTTTTCAAAAGTTAAAGAGCGTATTTAACATGACTCGCTGATTGGTTGAATTTTAAACTTCTTTCTTGGATATCGAATGCATTATAAACCTAATCTCGGGTTTAGTAAAACCAGGAGATCAAGCATTGATCTCGATATCCCCCATTCTATTTGTTATCAATTTTTGATTCTTTGTGTAACCTAACATAACCCAAGGTGCGGAAATCTCCAAAATATCATAAAGCTGTGGGAAAGCATCAACAATGTTCCTTTTTGAAAATACTGAGGCATCAAAACTGTCACTTAAGACATATTGGCCACAGAATCTATATTAAGTTACTTTAAGACACATTCTAAGTCACAATTCTAACTCAAATCAAATCACAGTTCTAAGTCATCGGTTACATCAACGTCAAAGTTTTAAGACCAAATCATGTCAAGTAACAATCATGTCTAAGTCACTTTCTAAGTCACCATGCTATGTCAAACTAATGCTTTTGAGAATTTCTAAGTCACAGTTTTAAGTCACAATTATGTCTAAAACACTTTCGAAGCCACAGACATGCATTAAACACATTCTAGAACACTTTCTAAGTAACAAATGTGTCACATTCTGAGGCTCAATTCTAATTCACAACAAGGTCTAAATCATGTTTTTTAAGGCTTTATTGTATTCAAGACCCATTCTAAGTCACAAATCTAAGTATTAATTAAGTTTGAAACGCCGTTTCAATCACACTTATGTCTAATTCACAGTTATCTGGCTTAATTATATTGAAGGCCTATTCTAAGGCACAGTTCTAAGTCACAATCATTTCAAAGTCTTACTTTTCAGATCAAAATGTGACTAAGAAGCTTTCTTAGTTAAATTTCTAAGTCACAGCTTTGTCTAAGACACTTTCACACCCAATAATGTCTAAGACACTTTCTAAACTATAACTCTTGAGTCAAAACTATTCCCAATCCTGAGTCATGTTTTTTAAGGCTTAATTATGAATGTCTAACACACATTTTCAGTCACAAGGAAAAGTCACAAATATGTCTAAGACTGTTTTTGGAGACAAAATTATGACTAAGACACTTTCTAAGTCTCAAATTAGAAGTCACAATAATTTCTATAAGTCACATTTTTCTTGTTTAATTTAGTTAAGAGTTTGATAATGTTCAAGACAGATTCTAAACCACAACTCTAAGTCACAATACTTGTTGCCTAGTCAAAAGAGTGACTAAGTAAGCATTCCATATCAATGTTTTTTTCTGTTAAGTGTAAGAATTAAATTTCCTTAATATTTTTTTTTAAGTGTAGTACAGCCTTAGAAAAGTGACTTAGAGTGCCTTAACTTCTCATTTGAGGCCATTAACTATTTGCTATTTACAGCAAACTGTTAAGAATGGCAATTTGGATATCCTGAATCATTTTATCCCAAAAAGTATGGAGGGGGGGGGGGGATGGTAATGCATCTTCCTTCTTGCAAAACTTGCCTTTTCACGGGTTTTTTCTTAAAAGCATCAAAAATGATTTTTGATCAGAAAAATAAAGGATTTCTTTCATCTTGTTTTACAACCGATGAGGAAATATTTGTGGTGTTAAATCAAAAACTTCATAATTCTTAATTTATTAGGTCATAATTTGACTGGAAAGTAAATATTTTCGCAAAAAAGAGTGAGTAAGGCATAAAATTTTATTGCTTGTTGCTTTGAAATTACACAGGGCCAAAGTATCCAAAGTATTGAAATTGAAAGATTAAAGTTTTCACCTCAGGTTTTATATCACACTTAACATAGTTTTAAATAGGTAAATGTTTTAGTTGTAAAGGATTTTTTTCAGTTTGATGCAGTGTCAAATGGCTTTTCCGTTTTAAACATTTTCAATGTGGTAAAAAATACCATACTTCATGTCGAGAAAACGGATAAAAAATCTGAAATAAAACAAATCGAATGTTTAAAAAAATGAATTGTTAAACAATATCTAATTTAGTTTCTATATATTCGATAAACAAAAAGAGATCAAACATAATAAGAAGTATTTGAGTGCCTCTTGCCATATGTTGTTTTAGATTTCTTCTATATTTTTTTATTAGGCAGATCATGGCTTGCATATTTAGGTGAGAACATTAAGATTCAAAGGAATTGAGTTTTTTCCACAAACTCTGATTTTCTAATTTCAATTTCATTGCAACCCAATGTCGTAGACCTTTAATATTTCAAACTATGAATGCTGTTAGATCAAATAATGTAAGTTTGAAATATCAAAGGTTTACATCATCAGGTTGCAAAGATATAAGGATTACAAAAATCGAATTTGTGGCGAAGACTCAATTCCTTTCCCACAAATTGTTGAGTGCAGATAATCCTTTCGAAAAGTACAACTAAGTTTTCAGCTTGGCATGTGGCACTCAGTGTTACCTTGCCGAACAGCGGTATTTCAACACTGCCCCAGGTGTCAGCTGGAAAATAAAAATAAAAATTGTTAACGCAGAAAGAAAACCTCTTCAAGGAGGGAAGTTATGATTTAAAACATAGAAGGTTTTAATCTAACGTGCAATTTATTTTAGTTTGGCGTGTGTTAGAATATGATACCTCCAATGCCTGAAAACTTTCAATTTATGATATCACCCTAATCTACGCTATCGGTGCGTACTGCAGTAATCTGACTGCAGTACGCACCGAACTGACTACTTTATTGTATTTGGTTAACAAATGTATTGACCCGACTGGATTTTAATTAGAAATGTTATAGAATGTTAAACCTTCATAAAATGCTATCTTATGATATTTTTCGGGAATTTGATTTATTTTATATTTTCAGTATGAATTGAGATATGACATTTTGAGGTTTTTTAAATACTTAAATCTCTTGATGGTTTTTCAAATACTTAAATCTCTTGATGGTTTTTTAAATACTTAAATCTCTTGATGGTGTTTTAAATACTTAAATCTCTTGATGGTTTTTAAATACTTAAATCTCTTGATGGTTTTTCAAATACTTAAATCTCTTGATGGTTTTTTAAATACTTAAATCTCTTGATAGTTTTTAATACTTAAATCTCTTGGTGGTTTTAAATACTTAAATCTCTTGCTGGTTTTTAAATACTTAAATCTCTTGATGGTTTTTAAATACTTAAATCTCTTGATGGTTTGCCAATGCTTAATCACGTTAATCACTTCAGTGTACACTGTACATTCTTGTAAGTATACTTGAATATTCCTGAGTAAAACATTTTAGTGCGAATATTATTTTGTATTTGCAAAAGTAAATATTGTAAAACGTCATTTGTGTCAAATATGTGTGAGTATCTATCTGCAACTTTTCAATGCCTGAAAGAAATTCATTTATTTCAGATTAAAAATTAAAAAAACAGTGATAGTTTCGTGTCAAACTGTCTCATATATATTCAAAACAAATTCTATTTCATAGCAAATACGGTAAAGCTCTCGATTCAGTACTTATAATATAAACAAGTTCCATTATTAGTTGGTTATGTGTAAAAAAAAAGACTAGTGTATTTAAGATATTTTGAGATTAAATCTTAAATGAGTTGATACTCTAAAAAGAAAACATTATTAAAAGTTTTTTTTTACTTAAAGACTTAAACTCTTCTTGATTTTAAGATCATAAAGCTGTTCACCCCGATGTTTATTTCGCTTCACTTTGACATTATGGAGATAAACAGGGTGAGTAAAAAAAAGTGTGATTAGCGGCGCCTGGTGCAAAATTGAACGTTTTTTATGCAACTCTTTTGTGTCTAATTTTTAAGGAAAAGTTGTTTGTCAATGGTTCTTCAGGTTTCAACTGAACAGAATATTCTAAGAAGAAAGAAACTAGAGAGTTTAAAAACTTTTCTTTAAAAATTTAACCAGAACTGAAAATTGCCAATTTTCTTATTACAATTTTGCGAATTTTCTGTGATTCTGTGATTCAATTTTTATAAAATTGTAGATTTCGATAGAAATAATTTACATACACATTTTTGCTTTTCTGAACTGTTGATTTTGAGAGAAAAAAAGGTTTGCAGATTTTTTTTGGGCAAATGGAGTATCAAAAATTAAATAAAGATGTTCAAAAAATATTAAAAAACACCATACAGAGGAGAGGCACAAAAAAGTACAATTTTTTACCAGGCGCCGCTAATCAAAAGATACATTACTTGTTTACTTAACATTAAATTTTAACTTAAATCGTTTCTTATCGTGAATTTTGAGAACTTAATGTGTTAAATTGCAGTTTTTACGATTATTAATTTTAAGTTTTTAATTTTTGTCTTTTTTATTCAGAATATTTATTCTATATAAAATAAGAAACACATTTAACCCATAGATAATCGTTTTTGGAATAAAAGAGATTTTTGTACGTGTATTTTTTGAAGAAAATGAGTCATGAAGAGTCAGGAGCTGCTGAGAAAAAGCGTTCTTTTAATAACAATTTCTTCATATAAAGGAATGATTTTTTGCCACAAACTCAAATTTTCTCAAGTTAACCTCCTAAATTTCAATTAGAATATTTAATCTAACAGAATTTATAGTTTGAAAAATTAAAGGTCTACGACTTAGTGTTGCTAATATATAGGGATTATAAAATTAGAGTTTGTGGCAAAAACTCAGTTCCTTTAACCAACTTTTGTAACCATAATGGGCCATCCAATGAACGTTAAAAAATCACGAAATTTATTAGCAGACGTGGCCGCCAAAGAAAAATCTGCGTCAAGCATTATAGGAATCCAACGTATAAAAATCGCTAGGTATTTTCCGGGGGCACTTTTTTTTATATTTTTGAGAAATTTTTTTGTTAAACAAATTTTTTAAATATAAATCATAATCATTCATTTATGTTGTCAGACCTTAAACACAATAGCAGTACACATCTACCATATTAATCTAGTTTGTTGTATAGTGTCTCAGGGTATGCTAAAAAAAATAGAAATAATGATAATGATATTGATAAGCTACAATGCCTCACAAAAACGTTTAATTTCTCAAAAATATAAAAAAAATTCTCGTGGAAAATACCGCCTTTACGTCAGATTTCTAAAATGTTTGACGCCGAAAAATCATTTCTGACGGTTCTGACTGATTTTAGTTTACTCACTAGATTTGAGCTTTAATGGCCTTGTCATATTTTTTATCTAGAATTATTTCTGTCAATAAAAAGGCGTTTACAGGCCACAACGTATATTAAGCAAACTCGCTATGGTTCAAATGATAAAAAGTCTCAAAATTTCCGGCACTCAGGGACATCTGTAAGCGTTAAAATATGTGTTATATAATTCTAAAAAATCTGCATTTTTGTGTATTTTCAGAAAGGTAACATATTAGAAAAAATTAAAAAGAAAATTATTGCATCTGGAATTAATTTACTATAATATTTTACTAGAAAAGTTATACAGGAAAATATTAAGGAAAAAAGCATCATATATTTTGAAATTTCAAGATATATTTCACGTAAAAAATTTAATGCAAATCTCTAAAAAATCTAATTTAAATCTCTAAAAAATCTAATTTAAATCTCTAAAAAATCAAATTTAAATCTCACCCAACCAATGAACCAATCCAGAAAGGAAGTCTGCGGCTCCCATACCAGAAATACATGCCAGTAGTACAGTGCAAGGATCAATTCTAAACATTGGATCAAATGAAAATTCTTTGCGCTGCTACTTTCACTTGTATTTTTTAAATAGCCTGATTTCTTAGTGTTTCATAAAGGGCTTATGATGGTTGCATAAAAGATTGCTGCTAAGTATTTATAGTAGAATAAGAAGTTTACAGTTAATTATTTAAAATCATTTCTAGTATGTAGGGCAGACACCATCCTTTTGAAGTAGATAAGGTTTGGACATAAAAAAGATTAAATGTTAGAAATGATTTTGAATTAAACTTCATTAATAAAATA
Organism: Eurytemora carolleeae; assembly: GCF_000591075.1. NCBI lineage: Eukaryota > Metazoa > Arthropoda > Copepoda > Calanoida > Temoridae > Eurytemora > Eurytemora carolleeae. The sequence goes on from NW_019397399.1 coordinate 56,344, forward strand.
AATTAATTATGCAGTAAATTGCCACAAACCCTGATTTTCTAATTCGTATTTCCTTGCAACACAATGTTGTATACCTTAGATATTTTAACCTGTTTGATCAAATGATACAAGTTTAAATTTCAAAGGTTTACACCATCAGGTTGCAAAAGCTTGAGTTTGTGACAAAGACTTAATTCCTTTAATATATTTTTTAATTCAATCCATACAAAATTTTTATATTTTTTTTTAAAAAAAGGAAAAAGATATTTTCTCAGTTACTGACTTAAACTTTTCAGCAATCATCTTGTACTTTGCCAAAAAAAAAAATATTCAAGACTTCAACAATCTATTTAGTATTTTTAAAGAAATGTCTTGCAGGACGAAGCCCTCAATTTCAGATAGTAGTTTTTCACAAGCTCAGAAAGGTTATATCAAGAAAGCAAAAAGTTGGATACCTATTAATTGAATAAAGCAGGATTACTGAATCAAGAAAGAAAAGAAAGCAAGATATTGTTATCGCGACAAGCTCCTGATTTCGTTTACCTAAACAGTATATTAAAATCAGATGTTTATTTAAATCAAATAGCTGAACTAATTTACGTTAAAAAAAACTATCAGTGGAGATCGATATTCTCCAACAAAAAATATATGTAATTTATATACAAGAATAGAATATATATTAGAGAGAAATTTACTAGAAAAAAGTGTAAAACGGCCATTTTGTTGTACAGTTTCCATACTGCAGGTGTACTTCACATATTTATGCTATATAACCTTTTGGGCCCTGGAATATCATTTTATAGAAAATCTAAAATTATTGTTAAAAGAAAACCAAATTATGAAATAAGCTGGTGTCATAATTGACCAAAGATCATTTCACATAGACTCTATGCCTTCCACTTTACAAACGATGATTTTCCGTTATAACTATAAATCAAATGATGTTTTTATTCACCTAATTCATTATAATGTATATGTATATGTACTGTATTAATGTACTGTACCGCATATAATTTGTGAACATTTACATGATTTGTACACTTTGAACTCCCTTTCAGACTGAAAGGGACTGAAAAAATTCATACCGAGAGATTCTTTAAATTCCCCTCTAATATATATTCTATTCCCTATTTATACAAGTAATCGAATAAGTGTTTAAAAGAAAATAAATATGCTGACTCAGTGAACCTTAAACTTGGATTAGAAAAAATTGCACGAAAAAGAAAAATGATTGACATACTTCAGTTTTTTAGTTATTCTAATATGGGAAGTCTTAATATATATGCGTACACAAATATCATAATTTATGATAATTTAACAATTAGTACATAACTTATGAAAAGTAATTTACGTAACTTTATATGGTCAAAACCACGATAATGTTTACGTAAAGAAACAATATAAAGTTAATCGCAAAAATATTTTGTCGACCATTTTTGGATAGATTTTTAACAATATCTAATTTTAAAAAAATATTAGGGCATTTTTAAAAGTTTTTTTTAGATTACCTGACATAAATGATAAAATGGATAAAAATCATATGTTTTAGATTATAAAGGGTTTAGAATAGAAACTGCACTATCCGTGCCTATAGGTATCAAACTTGAGTTAACTTTTGGTACACAAATATATAACATCAATTTTAACGTTTTGCTTCATGGTATGGCTCAGCTGGAAGTGCTGTTGTCTCTATCGTACTTTGGTGACATGGAAACGCCTTAAAACGGAAATGGATCTAGGATTACTTCAGAGGAATTTCCGTTTTTTGTTTAGAAATTCGAGGAAATCCCTCAAAAATTCATAATTGTTGAGTGATTTCCGAATATTTTGTATCCATTTCCCAATATTTATAGTTAAATGGTTTCCTCTTATTTTTTAAGTCCGTTTTCTCATATTTTTGATCCATTTCCGCTTTTTTCAAAAACTTTAAAAATCTCTATTTGTTGATCGGTTTCCTCAAATTTTAGGTTTGTTTCCTCATATTTTAGATCTGTTTCCTCTTTTTTAACTTTAAAATTGATCTGTTTCCTTATATTTTAGATCGATTTCCTCAAATTTTAGGTCCGTTTGTTTCCTCATATTTTAGATCTGTTTCCGCTTTTTCAAAAACTTTAAAATTGATCTGTTTCCTCGTATTTTTAGGTCCGTTTCCTCATTTTTTTTGATCCGTTTCCACTTTTTTAAAAAACTTTAAAAATCTCAATTTATTTTTCGGTTTCCTCAATTTTTAGTTTTGTTTCCTCATATATTTGATCCGTTTCCGTTTTTTCAGAAACTTTGAAAATCTCAATTTGTTTTTGCTTTTAAATGTTCCTTCCAAAAAAAACTAATTTCTATATTCTTTTGTCTAATAAGCTTTTTGATCCTGCATTTATTTTTATTTTCAACTTTGAACTTAATAAAGTTATTATGCAGGTCAGTAAATATACTTTTGTACTTCCATGCAATTAGTAAAGACTTTTTAGTGCATTTTTTTACTCTGTTTCCTCATTCGAAAAAATTTAAGTATATTTAATTTTTTGGTTTCTTATGAAAAATGTACGAATTGCAGAGAATAACTAGAATTTGTAAAATTAAAATAACATAATTTTTTTAAGTTACGGGCAACGCCGGGCAGTTCAGTACGAATTGCAGAGAATAACAAGAATTTGTAAAATAAAAATAATATATTTTTTTAGATTACGGGCAACGCCGGGCACTTCAGATATTAGTGTATTTATTTCAATTCTTTTTGGATCATTTATTTTGCTGTCTGTGTAAACGCAGAAAGTGAATAAGACCATTAAGTTCTCCAACTGTTTGTTTCAATTGTCTGTTCTCCATTCCAACATATTGTTTAACGTGGAGGGGTTGCAGAGCTGCCATAAGCCCTGTGGAAAGACCTTCGGAGCCTTTTGATATGCAGAATTGCTTCTATGCCCTCTCAATGCCTTTTGCATTTTAATGTCTGCTTTAATGTCTGCTTATGCTTATGTTTTGCTTATTTTTATAACTAACCAACCAAAAATTGTTTGAGGAAACGTTTCATCCACAAAAATCAAATATTAATTTATTCAATTGGTCTTGACTTGTTTTCTAGTTAAAATTTTTACCAAAAGCATATGATAAAGCACAAATTCAAGTATTTCACAAACTATTTTGTTGGTGCTAATATAGTTTAATTCATACAAGATACAACTGTTATATCTATGTATAAATTTGGCTTGTCTTGGTGTTTGTCTGTTTGTTTGTTTGTTTGTTTGTATCCAATAAACGTCAAAACGGCTGAACCGATCGGGCCCAAATTTTTTGTGGGATATCTAGGGACTCCAGGGAAGGTTTATGAATAATGGAAATTTTAAATATTTGTCTCAATCAAAATTTGATCGTCATTAAATTTTTTAAAATTTTGAAAATCCGCGAAATTTTTTGTGAAAATCCGCGAATTATTTTTGTTTTGTTTTACGATGTACACAAAGAGAACATGTTCACAATTAATTTAGGAGATGGGCGCGAAGCGCCCTCTAAGGCTAGAAAGAAGGGCGCGAAGCGTCTTGAATTTCTAGTAATATCAAATTTTTCCATCATTATATAAAACTGATAAAGTTATTCATATAAGTTAGGGAATTTGTGAAATTTAGAAAACATAAATTGAAGTCTTAATTTCAATTTAAATAGACTTTTCAAACAAATTATTTATGGATTATTAAAAACTATTTTATCATGTTGAGATTATTTGAAAAAAGGTTTTATTTGTAAATGTAAAAGCCAAAATCTTTTATTGGAGACCAAAATGCTGGGTATGGAGGCTTGGAAAGATAACGATCGAGGTGCGGAGACAGTTTTGTGGGGTTTGGAGGTAATTCTGTGTATCAGGAGGCTCCAGAGGTCATGGTGACCCTACAACCCATCTCTCGTTTCACAAGTTTTTAAAAAAGAATTGATTTAAACGCAAGAATGGATTAAATTTCAAAACTGAGTGAACTGTGAGAAAATTGATAAAACGTAGATTTTTTAAGTTCTTGTAAAAAGCGAAAACTGGTCAACATATAAGAGATTTTTTAAGTTTTTGCAAAAAGTGGAAACGGCCCATAAATTTGAGATAACCAATGAACAACTTACGATCTTCATAGTTGTTGGGAAAAGCGGAAACGGATCAAAAATATGAGGAAACGGACCTAAAATTTGAGGAAACCGAACAACAAATTGAAATTTTTAAAGTTTTTGAAAAAAGCGGAAACGAATCTAAAATATGAGGAAACGGACCTAAAATTTGAGGAAACAGATCTAAAATATGAGGAAACAGATCAATTAGTTTTTGAAAAAAGCGAGAACAAATCAAAAATATGAGGCAACGGACCTAAAATATTGGGAATCTTCTCAAAAATATTGGGAAATCCCTCGAAAATATTTCGTTGAAATAAAGTGGAAATGGATCTAAAATTTTGGTAAAATAATCTAAAACAAAGAGGAAACTCCTAAAAATCTGACATTTGAGGTATTAAAAAAAAATTCGAAGAAATCGTGGAAAGGCATCAAAAAAGAGTAATTTGATCGGTTTCCGCTAATTTTAGATCAGTTTCCGTGTTGAGGCGTGTCCATGTCATCTCGTACTTTCATATGTATAATCAAAGTTTGGGCTCCATTTTTTGCGTATTACTGTATATTCCCTCAAAAGTGTTTCTTGTCAGTCAATCTTCTTTTATAAGATTTTTTTATACATCCAATCTAAAAACTATGTGAGATGCTACATTTTGATTACTAGTAGTTGCTTGTATTAGTGTACTTTTTTAGAAAAATAATTAGGAACAGAAATAATCATAAACATTTCTAGCGCCATTTTTTGAAAATTAACATGACCTTTTTTAAAATCGTTGTCTCCTAAACTGACGTGTGATTGTCTATAGAAAGAATTTTAAATTTTAAATTTACAGTCCTTTAGAGTATCTTTTAATAATTTGTTTCTGTATACAATATAATATTACTAAGTGAAGCAGGTGAAGACGGTAGAAAGCCAATATTCTTTCCTCTGAATGAAATATTAAAATATGTTGTGTATAACATAATAAACCATATTTTGAATGTCTACAAGGTTGCACTACACCAAAAAAGATATACTTGGAGGCACAACAATCTTATTAAATATATCACTGGATTAATTGATATTGACCGATTTCTGATGTATGCCGACATCCCGACATCCTCACCTCCTTGTGACCGCACAGAAACCATGGATCTAGTAATTATCGATAGAATGGAGGAAAAGATGGATATTTTTGAGCTTACTGTCCCATTGGAAACAAATATAAAAAATGCCAACACTCAAAAGTTGAACAATTATGAACATTTTATCACAGATATAACAATTCTAGGGATGTGTCTGTTTACCCTTTGGAAATCTGCTTAAGAGGATATATCTAACCATCAAATAAAGCAAATCCAAAGACACTGTATAAGTTCTGCAAACCCGGTGTTAGCTTCAAAGCAATGTGCGAAAATCTTTCAAGCCTTGCAGTGCTGTCATCATACCACATTTTTAGAAAACGAAAAACGCTAGACTGGGACCAAGAAACTCCATTTCTGAAAACCATCTCTGAATAACTAAACTATACTCTTGCAAAAAGTCTTGTATTGCATCTGTTTTTTTTGGCAAACCCAGTCAATCATAAAATGTAATATCCAGAGAAAAGAGTATTAGTATTAAATTGTAAACTTTTATATTGCATAATGTAATTTTTCTTTAGACAAATATAAATGATGAATATAATGTGTATAACGTAAACATACTTAAAGTTAAGATAGATACAAATTGAGAAGCCATGCTATAGATACACGTGGATTTAACGGTTCTGTCAATATTTCAGAAAGCTGTGACTTTCGATCACAGTTTGACCCCTTTTACATAATTTTATAGCCTTTTTTCTGAGATAATATTTTGTTGGCAAATGCATTTTGAATAAAAAGCATAAATAAAAAAAATCTGTAAGTTTAAAGAGTGTTGAATTATAGACTAAAAAACAATTGATTTCAAATAAAAGAAATCGAATGCTTCTCTATCTGGTTAGTTCGGGGTGGATATGGATCGGACATTTTTAAAATACCCTTTCTTTGTAATATTTCATCTAAGTAAGACTACGATATATGCGTTGATTATAATTATGGATGAATTTAGAGAATAAATAAAAACAGCCTCTCAAAAAAATATGATAACAAACCAATTGTATAGAGGTTAGCAAGCTCCTTTGCTCCATTGTGTGATGGACCCCATCTATGTCTAAAATACGTTATATCATAGATAATAGTTTTTTGTAAATAATTCTGAAAATAACCCTTTACTTTTTCCCAAACAAAGTGTATTCAATTAAACACTCGCATGAAACTTTTCTTCAATTTTGCAACCTGGAAGTTAAAACCTTTGCTTACTTAAAGCTTTTCGATTTGATCTGGCAGGCTTAATACAAACTATTAAAGATTTGATCTGGCAGGCTTATATAATACAAACTATTAAAGATTTGATCTGGCAGGCTTATATAATACAAACTATTAAAGATTTGATCTGGCAGGCTTAATACAAACTATTAAAGATTTACAACAAAGTGCTTGCAAAGATATAAGCATTCTAAATCAGAGGTAGAGTAATCAGTTCTGCAATGCTAATTTTACCTAAATTTTAAGTTTCCACTTTTGCTTTTTATTTCTGTATTTCCATTTATATAATCTTCCGCCATTTCTACCCCTGACGTCAACGGACGGTCCGTTTCAATCATTTTATCCTATCAACAAACTTGAATTTACTTTAAAGTCACTTTAAAACCGGAAAAGTCTGGATTTTCAAAATTCATTCAGCACATTTTTACAATAAAGAAATATATTGTACCGAATTCAGTTAATTAATATAACTCGGCAAGGTTTTGTGATAGTTAATAATTTATGCTCGTTGACATTTAATGTTTTGATTTAATTATTTACATTCTTATCGACGAGTTTTCTCTTCCAAGATTCAAGAATAATTCTGGTTTCTTTCATGGTTGAAATAGAACTGCATAAACCACTGAAGAGGCGGGTACTGGCAGGTAGATTTCATACAGACATTAATTCATCGGAAATATAGGAGTGCTAAGAATGGACGAGGGGGGGGGACCCCAGAACTCCTCAACTGGTAATCACCGCCACCCAAATGTGTTTTGCGGCAAGCGCGCTCCTCAATTGGTAATCTCCACCACCTCAATTGGTAATCAGCCAAAAAAAGGAAACATTAAATCGGTTATTTCTTAGAAATAAGACCATATTGACATCTGTTTATGGTCATATGGTGTGCAATGTTAAGAGCTTTCTTTATTGTTCCTCAGTTTAAAAAACAAATCTATAAATATGCTACATTCAGCACTAGAAAAAATTTACGTTTTTTAGTTTCAACTTTCGCTTTAAGAATGTTTCGGCATTTTCCTCTGAATGTTATTGTTTTTAACTCCTTATTTATCATATCTTTAATGAACTTTTTAAAAATCACACTTTAAAGGCCCTAAATATACCATTTAAAAAAGTAGTTTTGCCCGGAAGAGTCAAATGTGGTGGCCCGGAAGGGGAAATAGTGGTGGCTCATGGCTGCCGGAAGAGAAAAAAGCTAATATGTGGCCCGGAAGGGGAAATAGTGGTGCTCATGGCCGCCTGCCTTCCCCCGCTCGTTATACTTAAATGCATGAAAATTAGTAACAATATTACAATTTTGTTAAATGAATATTGATTAAGGAACATTGATTTTTAAATTAAACTGAAGAAAAGAAAGTCAAGATTTCCATTAAGTAAAAAATCAAAAAGCTTGAAATTGAAAAACACATACGATTTATCAAATTGGGAACATTTTTTGCCTCGAAATGTCAGGTGGGGGCGAATGTCCCCCGCCCCCCCCTGTATGCGCCCCTGTAGTAATAATATTTGAGATAATTCTATAGTTCAATTCTTGTCGTTTTTTCACATGTTGTGCTCGTAGCAAAGATACCAGTGCAAGATCTGGCATTCCCAACGTGTGAATCATGAGTAATGTAATGCCAGAATATCTAGATTTTAATTCTTGTAAATATCACGTGTAAAATATTTGAGATATCACGGGAAGAACTTCATGTTTCACTTTTAATAGAGTTGCAAAACCACACCACTTGGTGTACGTGTCTCTGCTTATCTTTTAGAAACTAAAAGTTTATTGTAGTAAAATGAAATATTTTAACTGACATAATTGAACATTATTTAGACTTGAAATATCACTTGTTGATAAGAAAAGTTTAAAGTTTACATGTTCAAGATGTATAATGTAAAAGATATAAACTAAAATGTTTAGTTTCTAAACATTTTGTAATAATTATATATCTTTTACACAGTTTATTTTATAATATATTTATATATCAAAAATCAATTATATATCCCCCCCCTTTCCTGGGGTTTTTAAAAATGTAATTTAAGTAGATGGGAGAAAAATAATTTTCCCATGTAAAAATCCTGTGTTCATCTCGTGAAATAAACTCAAGTTTTCACCGTGTAAAAACTCGTTCCTAGACCCGTGATCAAATCGTCGACATTCACCTCGATAACACGTGAATTATTGACGGGTCACTCGTGTAAAATACACCAAATAATCTTGTGTTCTTCACGGGTTTTTGTTTGTTGGGGATGTACGCATTTGTATAAGGTCGGATGTACACATTTGTAGGTCGGATGATCATTCAATGGTAGATTGGATTTCCAATTTTGCATGGACCTACAACCGACCAACTTAAGCTATGACCATCTGACCTACAAATAGTGAACATCTGAGCTACTGTGTACATCCGACCTACAATCGATGACCATTAGACCTACCATGCGTATATCTGTCCTACAATTGATGACCACTGACCATATAACCTACGACCATCCGACCTCCTAAATGTGTACATCCGACCTACAACCGATGACCGATCCATGACATATCAATGCGTACTATATATATCTGACCTACAAAAGTGTAAATCCGACCTACAATTGATGACCAACCGACCTACAAATGTGTACATCCGACCTACAAATGTGTATATATCCGACCTAGAATTGATGACTATCCGACCTACAAATGTGTACATCCGACATACAAATGCATATATCCGACCTACAAAAGTGTAAATCTGACATAACAATCAATGACTATCGGACCTGCAAATAGTGACCATCCAACCTGCTGTGTACTTCTGATCTACAATTAATGACCATCCAACCTACAAATGTGTACATCCGACCTACAAATGTGTAAATCCAACCTACAATCGATGATTATCTGACCTACAAATAATGACCATGCGACCTACGTTATGTCGGATCTCTGTACTCATGAACTAGTTAATCCCATCTCAATTCCTTTATATTTGTAAAAAGAATCGTAAAATTTAGAAGTGATCAGAATGATTATAATTTGTAAATACTTACATACAGAATTTTACTGGTTCATTATAAGTAAAGCGTAAAAATGAATACTTTCTATCTTAATATATATATTTGTGTTTAAAGAAGAAATATGATGAAAAGAATTTACAATAAAAAAGAAGAAAGGTTAATAAAGAACCTGGTTCCAACTGTTTCCATTCCTCCTTAATAACCCTGGCACATCTGTAACACTTGCCATAAGTTACACTTGCCAGAATGGTTACAACACATAATTACAATTAATTTTAGTTATAATTAACATGTATACTTTTTTTTATTGATTTTATTGAACAACTAAAATTATAACTTTTGTGGCTACAATTAGCAAATAAGCTCATGAGCAGTATATAAGGTTAAATTACAGCTCTATTGGAAAAGTATTGTACTGTCATTGATTCTTCACCAAGCTCTTTCCTCCAGATTAGTGTTTATATCTCTCCCAGCAGCATTGTTAGAAAACTAAAGTTGGGAATTTGAATGAGAAAATTTTGCAATTTTTTAGAAAAAATAGTTAGATTTATATTTTTGTAAAAGTTAGAAAATTATGGCAAACATAATTATGGCAAGTGTTACTTATGGAAAAAGTATTTATTGCAAGGTAATTATCGCAAATGTTTTTATGGCAAAATGTAACTGGCTCCCAGCTTTCAAACCAGAGTAAATTTAATCTTGCACCCAGCATTCAACCCGGAGTAAACATTTTCTTGCTCCCAGCATTCAACCCATAGTAAATTTAATCTTGCTCCCAGCATTCAACCCCGAGTAAACATATTCTTGCTCCAATCATTCAACCAAGAGTAAATTTAATCTTGCTCCCAGCATTCAACCCAGAGTAAATTTAATCTTGCTCCCAGCATTCAACCCGGAGTAAATTTAATCTTGCTCCCAGCATTCAACCCAGAGTAAATTTAATCTTGCTCCCAGCATTCAACCCGGAGTAAACATATTCTTGCTCCAATCATTCAACCCAGAGTAAATTTAATCTTGCTCCCAGCATTCAACCCAGAGTAAACATGTTCTTACTCCAATCATTCAACCCAGAGTAAATTTAATCTTGCTCCCAGCATTCAATCCAGAGTAAATTTAATCTTGCTCCCAGTATTCAACCCGGAGTAAACATTGCTCAAATCATTCTACCCAGAGTAAATTTAATCTTGCTCCCAGCATTCAATCCGGAGTAAATTCACCCTTGTTTGTCCGTTTGTATTCAATAAACGTCCAAACAGCTGAACCAACAGAGCCTAATATTTGTGAGGCAACTCACATGGCCCAAGGGAAAGTTTAAAACTAGTTAAAAATTTATGCGGGAAAAAACGTCGAAGGGGGGGGGGGGCATAAGTCTATCCAATGACCCTCTTGAAAAATAAAAACTAATTTGTCAAAAAAATTTTTGGGGAAAGTGAAAACTGTGACTGTAAAATAGTCATGATGAACTATAGTGAAATATTTGTGAATATATAATTGTAGAACTAAATGCGTATTTAATGTATGTCAGCTAATAAGTTTTAACTTTTAATGTTTTAACATTATAACATCTTCCCGAGCAGTTTCAACCTGACCTTGGTAGTGAGGATTATCTTGCCCTCTCCTGCATAGATCATGACCCTCACCCTGGAGAAGGTCCCTTGGGAGTACATGGAGCATTGAAGGGTTCAGTTGGCCCATTGGGAGATCAGACTTAGTTGACAGCTAGTGTCGTACAGAATACCCAGAGAAAGCTTCCATCGGAATGTTCTCCACCAAGGGAATAGACCTTTGGAGCCCACCTTAGATAAAGAGATAGTGGGGGGCCCGGTTGCTGTGCATGCAGGTGCTGCAGTGGACAGGGAGCCCATTATGCTTGCATCCTTTGGGAAACACCTTTGAGGTCGTGTTGTGGAAGAATAATTTGCATTGGAAGACTGGGTCATGTGCTTTGGTGCAGCTAGGGCAAAATTTATTGTCGGCGATGAGTTTCAGGATGTCAGGGGGAACTTAGCTTGGCGACCCTGCAGTGGAAGTTGAGGGGGAAGTGGTCAGATTGGAATTCTTTTGTGGTGCATAGGGTGCAAGGGCGTCTGGGAGGTTCAGAAGAAGTTCTGGAGGAAGGATGGGGAGGTTTTGTCTTGGCCATGGAAGGTCTGTACCAAACTGGTTTGATCCCTATATTTGTAGGGGAGTAGTTGAGATCAAAAAAAGTTGGGTACGATTGAGAATTCTTTTCTTTCTTGTTCACATACTAGGCGAAGAACAAGAAAGTGGCAAGAAATCGGACATTGACAGGTTATTGGCTTATGAACTCCATGAACTGATCATTGAAAGATGACCTCACTTCCATGGGAAGGCTTCTCATGATGTTCTGGATCAGTGTTTGAGTGAGGGCGACTCTGTGGAGGTCCTCCAATTTGTAGAACTGCTGGATAATCTCTAAGTTGGCTTGTAGGGTTTTAATCTTGGGGGACAGGTCTCACAAGTCTTCAGCAAATGTTTTCTGAGGTTCCTGGCATGGATAGGAATGATGACTCCATGGATAGGATTCTGTTGGAGAAGAGTGACAATGTCCGTACTTGATTTGCCTCGGTTGCAGTAGTTTAAAATATTCAATATAATCATGGACGATTTCTTGTTCAATGAACTCCTTGGTACCAGAGAAACTTGTAGTTACAATTAATATATTTCAAATTAATATATTTCAAACCTACAAGAATACAGATTCAGTGACTATAAATAATAATTTAACATGATTGTCTTTTATTATCAATAATAACTAGTAACTTACTAATAGAGCATAGCAAATCTGGGCTATCAAGGAGTGATTTAAGAAAACAGAGGTAGATTATTAGGTCTGTTCAAAATATTGAGTTAGTACTTCTGAAATAAAAACCCCAGTTGTTTAAAGTGAAATTTTACTATGGATAGTTGAATTATTCACAGATTTTGCATTTTTAATGTTTCAGGAGTTCAAAGGTTTACTTTTCAATATGGCTGGAATTGTTTGACTTTGACTGTGTTGGAGCTACAGATTTATACCTGACCCAATACAAAGATGAAGGATTGGAAGACAACATTTCGCTTGGGTACAGTAAGATGCAGGACACAGGTCTATGTTAAACAAATTCATATCTAAAAGTTTTTAAGCTCATTGCTTTTGAAAGTTTAAGGTTAGAAACATAGGAAGAAAAAATCTCTTAAACTAAGTGTAAGAATTATAGAATAAGTGAAATTCAAAATAAATTTTCTTTGCTTATAGATCAAATATTCAATTTCAGTTTATTTGTTAAAATATTAACTGACAGTTTTTACATTCATTAAAGGACAAAGGAACTTAAAGGAAAACTTGCTTCAAACTTAAATTTTGTATCATTTTATGATTGCAGCCTGATGCAGTAGACCTTTTATTGTTAAAACCTTGAATTCTGCTAGATTACATTATTTTAAGATCTGTAAGATTTGGGGTTTGTGTGTTATTTGCCTGACTAGACAATAGACATATGTTTACCATTGTTAAAAACATGCAGTCTTTGTTAAAGTTAACCAAAAAAAGTATGTTCAGCATCTAGTTTATTATGCACTTTGAATAAATTAATCAATTAAATGCAAATCACAGAGAACACCTTTATGAATGCAAGGATGAGAAAAAAAGTGAGTGAGAATTAAAAAATATTTAAGAAAAAACAAACCCGATAGGAAAAGAAAAAAGGTCGATGTTTAAAGAAATTATAAATGAAATAAGAAAATTAAAATGGGAAAAACAGATTTATTAAAAAGAAATAAATAGGATAAAGATCAAATTAGAAATCAAGATTTTAACTTTTACCATGGATTCAAAATTACAGGGTGATCCAAAAAGAGAGATTACCGTTTTTCAGCTGTTTTAATAGTTATAATCGATTGAAAATGTGTTCTTGTGTATAGTTAACAATTTAAAATGGGGTCGTTAAATTGAGTGTTTGTTGTCCAACCCTTTCATTTGAAGTAAAACCATGTTTATTATTCTAAATCTCTCCGTTAACTTCAGCTATTCAATAATGTTTAAAAAAAAATTTTTATATATTTGAACCCTCTTAGATTTTTCTCTGGGCTTTCTAAAATACAAGGTGTAAATGTAGTCCTATACCATGCTCTATGGAGAGAAACCTAGAAAGAAAGATTGCAGCATTTTCCCGGCCCTATGATTGAAAGCAGCTTTGATGAACAGAAGAAGTAAGGAATTTTTTTTTGCATGGCATCAAATTGGGGCCTTTTTGATAAATAATTTTTCATTTGTAGAATTGTATTATTATAATTTTAAGCAAATTTTTTTCTCAATGCAATATATATTTGAATTGAATAATAAAAATGATTAACGACTACTTCTAAATTAAAAACTATAACCTAAAGCACTTTTTCAAGTCTTTTCAAAATGTTATTGGGACTAAAAAATGCTAATCCATGTTTTTTTGCTCACTCTGTACTAATATGAATTTATAAAGCATTGCTATAATCAGCTAGAAATGTCTATGCAATTTTCTTCTACAGTTACATGTAGCTCTACAACTCCTCTGATAATATCGTCTGTTACACATTCCACATTTTTCTACTTCTTTACCACATTCATTCTCCATTTCATCCATTAAATCCTGAATTTGAGATTAGCAAACTCAAAAAGGACTGATAAGTAAGTAAAATTAAAAGGGTGTTATTAGGCTTTAGCTAAGCTAAACATCAAATTGTTTTTGTTTCATCCCTTGTGAAATATTTCATTTGCAGTGGAGAAGTTTAAAGTGTGGCTAACAATACATGTTTCAAGAATTTCTTTTGTAGAATATTAGTGTTTATTTTTATTAGTTTTTAAAGTAAACCGGCACTGTAAATCAAATACAGCCAGTGCATGACATTAAATTGCTGACTGTGGAGGAACGATAAGGTCCATAAATATTTAAGAAGCAGAGATAGAAAATAGTAATGAACATTTGAATTAACTATGACATGGAACAGAGCAAGAATTTGTTATCAGTTTTGATCAGTATACAACAGTTTTTATTTCATGAAGATGATATAAAGAGTTGAACATTCATTCTTTACAATTAGTGATAATCAACAAAATTTTTTTATTAGAAAAATAGATGATCATGAAAAAAATTCAAGACATTTATCTACAGAAAAGAAATAGTCACAATCTTCCATCTCAATCTTCACCAATCTATAAATTTATTCGAAGAAAATTGATTTACTTTTCGTTCTGTGGCCTAGATTATGATTCTGGAGTGTCTAACCTGACAATTAGTCCAGAAATCAGCAACAGGACAATAATTTGTACACAGCTTTCCCGTGCTTAAACATTCATTTAGGAAATGAACAAGGGATAAAAGGGAAAGGATGTAACTATATCTGAGAATAAACTATTACTATTAGATAAAAGGATGAATCAAAAGAAAAATCAGAACGCAAGATATAAAGTTAAACAAAAACAGATTTTCAAAGAACTTAAATTATCATAAGATAAATTATCTATTATATATGTATTTTATTTGTCTGGATGTTTGTTTGTTTGTATATTTGTACCCAATAAACGTAAAAAAGCTGAACCGATAGTGTTCATTTTTTTTTTTGCAATTACCATGACTCTATAGGCAAGTTTTACAGACCATCAACATTGAAAATCTTTGATTGGAAATAAGTTTCGACACCTATTATTTTTGAAAATACACCCAACAAATCAGCTAAAATTTTAGAACGGTAAAAACAGAGCAACAGCTAAAAGCTAAAATTGTTAATAGTAAATGGGGCGCGAAGCGCCCTAAAAGTCTTGTGTATGTATAAATAGGTACATTTTAAAATTCCAGTATAAAATACCTTGAGATACAGTGATCTGAACATAAAGAGCAATGTTCTCCTCTGGTGTAAGGGAAGTCAAGCCGGTTCATAAAATTTCCTCTGCATTCAAATTTTATTTTGCAATTAATAAATATAATATCGATTTTACAAATGCTCCTTTTTCTTAAAGATTTAACTTCAATATATTAATTAAAACTTACGCTGGACAGTAGTTGCAGACGTAGGTAAAATATTTCTCTCCACTTGAAGAATTGGAGCATTTGTGAAAACCACAGCCAACACTGTAAAACAAATATACTTTAAATTTGTGAGTGAGATATTAAGAAATTTGATACGCCAAAATTCAGTAATCTATTTCGTTATTAATGTATAATATGAAACTGATTACTCGCATCAACCTGTAAATATCTAATCTCTGTACTATAAAATTTTAAACCTAATTCGGCAAGTTATTTAATTTAATTTAGTAATAATCAATACTTTGACTTTTTGAGCTAGTAGAATTCATAGCTCGAATTATCAAATGTCTACAACATTAAGTTGCAAATATTGATCAGATTTTTAATGAAAGATACAATATTTTTAGGAAAGGATAAAATATATATCTAATCTTCACTTCATAGTTAACCAATACCTGCATCCAACCTGGCCGGGTAAGCTAAATCAAAACTGCCAAGAAATATGAATCAGTTAATATTTTCTATAATTAGTACTTTTTGATATTGTGAATATGGTTGCTCAAAACTCAAATCAAAGAAACAGCTATAATTACTCAGTTACATTAAAAAATAAATAAAACGAGATTAACAAAAACAGTGTATGACAACGTTGCTCACATAATGATTCAGTTACCTGTGTGAAGCATTCCATACAAGCTGAGTATAGTGTCCCACCTAAAAAAGACAAATTAAGTTTTTGCATTTTTTTGGATTTACATAGTGCATTTAAAATTTTAAAAAGTTTGCTTTTTTAAACTCTCAGTTTATTTCCAGGAATTGAAATTATGTATCAAGAGCACAACATTTTGAAAATTCCTAGACCAGTTGTTTTCAATATTAACTGTTTCAATTGATTATAAATTAAGTCATTTCATACTTTCTTCACATTTTTTCAAAAAAATCTTCATATCAATTAATAAAAAACATATTTGTATCTAAGAAGCTTAAAAATATGACAATCATTTGCATTTTTTCCTCATTGCAAATTATTTTTTGCTTTAAGTTATTGCAAACGAAGGATGTACCTGATTTAAATCATTTTCCCCCCGTTGACCAAATGTAAATTGTTTACGTTCTAACCACCAAGATTCAACTACAAAGAACCAAGGAACAGGATGAGACGCAATTAGAATATTTTGTCCGCAAGATCCAAACCTCAAAATAAAAGTATATTTACAAAATTCAAGATTCTCCTGAAACGTTTAACGTCTATGTTCCTAAAGTTAAACGAATGTACTCTTTATAAGTTTTTAAAACATAAAATTTGTTGGGATTGTATAATTTGTAAAAATGTTTTCAGGGTTTTTTCTTTGACCTTTTAGTGAATCGTCCATGGGAAGGCGTATGTTCTAATTTTCTGCATTTTTCGGCCCAGCTTTGGGACATTTTTGCAGACTCTTGATCCCAAACCTGCAATACTTTTTCTAGAGGTTTGAAAATAAAATCTTAGTGCAGGTCATATTTTTCATAATCCGAAATTTTACAGCTGAGGTTAAAAAGAAAATTTTAACGTAACTTTTTTATAATTACCATTTTTAACATATCTGCGGCAGGAGGATCTACGTTGGACCGAAAATAGTTGTGAGACTTTACAATCAAAGATCTGAAAAAGTCCCAAGAATGAATTTATTGAAACCATTTTACCCTATCGGTAAACTAAGTCAACATATCCTTTTTTGTCTAGTTTAGAATTTAAGTAAAGTTAAACTAATTAGTTTAGTTCAGCTTATTCCAGAGAAGAATGACTGCATGATATTATGTTGCCATATGGGACAACATGGAAGATCCTGATGGAGAAGATTATTTGGAAATAATTAGTTCAACGTAAGAATTCCAAGATAAAACTATTTTTTTTGAGAATCTGCCCACTTTATTATAGGACTTAAATAAAATACTGAATTTTTGTAAATCAAAAAATAATTGTTTTAATTGAACTAAAGTTTAATGTCCTTAAAAATTATATGCAATATATGAAATTAATACTTTGTCAGAAGACAAAGTCGTTGATCTGGCCTAAGAGCATTCCGACTAGGCAGATTCTGCTATGACGAAGACCCAGTCTGCAATGAATCAAGCCCAGAATTTACTTAAAATTTACTTATTTTTCAATTTCATAATTTTACAGAGAAAATGGCCTTGTATGTGCCTAAATATCTAATTATTTCTTGGAAAATATTGGAATATAACGATGAAGGGAGACATTAAGAATTATAAAATATAAGGATTTTTATAAATAAATTCTAAGGGGGGGGGGGTGGCCTGTTAATGGAAATTATTATTGGCCAAAATAATTTTTAGAAATATTTGTAATCTGATATTTGAACTATTGATAATAAATACAAATAATAAAAATAACAATTTAATGATAATGCAATTTAAAAAATACTTTAAATTATATAGATTTGCCCGGTGGTGGTTATGGAACTGCAGAGAGGATTACAGAGAGAAAATCTCATGTAACAATTTATTAGAATTTAATTATGTAAATAAATTTTTAAATAATATATATTTAGTGAAGGCAACCCTAGGGTCGTCATCAAGAACCATATTTAGGACGATCCTGACTGGTTCTTCACAAGATGCTGTCAAGGCAGGGTGTAGACAGGTTTCCCTAAAAAAATATTTTTTTGGAGGGGGCCATTTTTACCCTCCCTAAAAGTTAAACCCTGTGTATGCCCTGACTTGACAGCGTCTTGTGAAGAACCAGTCAGGAAGTCGTAAGATGTCCTAAATATGCTTTTTAAAACACTCTCAGGACGTCCTGTGAAGAGAAATTTTTTGGGTGGGGATGGGACCCTATGTACGCCATGAATTGAAGAGCCAATATTAAGACATATTAAAGAATTTTTTGAAGACATCCTCGAACGTCCTGTTGAGACGAGGATTAGGATAGATTTAGGGAGGGGGGGTGGAGAACAGCTTGAAAACAGCTGCACCAGGAAAAACATGTGGGGCCGCAACAAACAGACAGAGAGAAATACGGGCGAACTGCAACGGACCCCTGCAGTGAGTTTTCACTTTTCCATTAGCTATTTGACTCCACTAATTCTGAGCACTGTTTTAAACAGCGTCTTTTCGGTCTTACCAAGACGCGTTCTATAAGTATAAAATAGGAGTCTTGAAGACGTCCAATTTCCCAACTTGAGCGCAAGTCCAAGACGTCTAAAACCGTTATGGCTGGGTAATACATATATTTGATAGAGTATCATCTCGTCTAATCCTGGCAGAGCCCTAAAACCAGTTTATGCTGTGCAGACATATTTTTAAATATTCATGTACTAATACTGTATTCAGATTGTAACGATTACAAAACAGATATTAATGCGACCATTTTTTGTTCTCATCAAAATTTATATAGCAATAGATACATACCATGGACACCCAACCACAACAAGGACATTCAAGAGCGATATGAAAGATTCAAATGCATAATTGCACCCTTTGATATTTGTAATAGCAGACATTTTTTGACTGAAATAACAAAAAATCATATTTTTAAATGGTTTTGTATTTATTAATGGAGTTGTAAGGAGTTTAGGAGTTTTGAAGTTTTCCAACTTTGAAGTTTTTAAGTGTTGAAGTGTTGAAGTGTTGAAGTGCTGAAGTGTTGAAGTGTTGAAGGGTTGAAGTGTTGAAGTGTTGAAGTGTTGAAGTGTTGAAGTGTTGAAGTGTTGAAGTGTTGAAGTGTTGAAGTGTTGAAGTGTTGAAGGGTTGAAGGGTTGAAATGTTGAAGTGTTGAAGTGTTGAAGTGTTGAAGTGTTGAAGTGTTGAAGTGTTGAAGTGTTGAAGTGTTGAAGTGTTGGACGTGTTGAAGTGTTGAAGGCTTGAAATGTTGAAGTGTTGTAGTTTTGAAGTGTTTCGAAGTTTTGTCTGGTACAGTAGCTAAAATTTCCGGAAATTCATGAAAAAAATTTTAGGTTGCGGCCCTAACTATTAAAACCAAGCGCCACATTTTTTGGAATTAGACGAGATAGATATTTGTTTACATCTGATGCTTTATTTATTCACTTTCTTAATTTTAAACTATCAATATTAATCTGTACTTCTTTGACTTTTTATGTGATGTATGTTCAATAACAATAGTTTTGAATATTCGATACACTGCTAATTGCAAATTCAAGCTTCGCCTGACAAACAAAATCAGATCTATGGAAAAGAACTTATCAGTGAGTCTTTTACAGGGGAAAATCCTTCATCTGGAAAAAAAAGGTTTAGCCCACCTTAGTTTAGTGTTGAACTGAGGGTTTAACTGACTATGCTGCTGAATTTTATGATACCCAATCCGTGGAACTATAATATATATATAAATTGATTGAGTTCCATATGATACCCAATACGTGGAACTATAATATATATATAAATTGATTGAGTTCCATATCACTCGATGAACCCATTTTATAAACATTTGGTCGACAAATTACGATAATAACGAATTCAAAAAAAATCTTTTTATTGCTTTACAAATCTTCATTAATTCTCTACTTTAATGGCAAATGTGGCTCAAAATTTGAAAAGTACAACATATTTTTACAGAAAAAAAATGTCAGTTTTTAACCATATTTAAATCTCAAACTTTAAACTTTAATTTTACACAAAACAGATTTGAGCCACATTGTTTTCAATTATACATTATAATTAAAAGAAGACAAAAATATCGTTTTTGATCTTCAAAAGCTATTTAATGACACTGCGTACGAAAAGGTTTCAAGACTTCTCCAAAACGTGGTTTACACCTTCTATGTATTCTGGAAAATAATACAGACCAAAGTTTCAACATTTTAAGTTGTTAATATTGAAGTGGGCCGGTAATGGTATCAAAGAATATTGTGCAAGATAAAATTAGTTTCTTAGTAAAAAAAATAGTTAAAATTTAAAGAACTTCTTGAATTTTTAAAGAGAATTCTGGTTTTACAGCCACACAAATTATACAATTTTTCCCATTACTTAATATCTTAACACTTTTGGTTTGTTTCATAAATTTGTTTTCCGCAGAGAACCCCATTTTTACTCACCTCTTGAAAATCGCCTAGGACAAACATCAGAAACAATCATGAGCAAAAAACAAAGCTCCACCAAATTATACATTTTTAAGCATTTACTAATCTCTGTTGGCTAAAAACAATGATTCTCTACACATATTCAAGTGCAAGAAAAGTGAATAAGTACAAAAACAAATTTGCATAAAAGGAACTGAGTTTTTGCCACAAACTCTAATTATCTAACCCCTTTATCTTTACAACCCAGTATCCTAGACCTTTAATATTTCAAACTATGAATTCTGTGATAAAATAGTCTAAGTTTGAAATACCAAAGGTTTCCATCATCAGGTTACACAGATATATGGATTAGAAAATTTGAGTTTGTGGCAAAACACCAATTCCTTTGTCTATTTCATAAATATTTTTTCATTTTCAAAAAGAATCATAATACCCTGATGCATGATGTCAGACTGTAGACTGTATAGAGTAGACTGAATAATAAAATAGGTACGAGATTTGCATATGGCGGCTTTGTGGATTTAAATTGAGGAAAAAATATTTAAATAAGTATTTAGTGCACTTCTGAAATTTAGAATACGTGGGTTTCTGCGGAAGGGGAGAAACTTTTTTTCGAAATTAGCGAGAGAGGTTCCCCATTCTTCAACGATTGCTATAAGCGTGAAATCCGTAACTTTTTAAAATTTTATCCGTAAACAATAAAGATGAAATTTGGTGGTTTACATCGAAAATATTTTACTGAACCCTATTAAGATAACCCTGTTAAAACGTTAGAAGCTGATTAATTTTATTTTTTCAATTTCTGCTTTAGACTGTGTTTCTAGAGCCTCCCTCCGTCAACGCCTAGCTAATCTAACAAATATAGAACAAGGATCCTATTCCTGGCTGCATTCTAGTCGTGTGAGTTTATGTGTGTTTTAACTCAGAAGAAGGGGGGGGGGGGG
>NW_019397400.1:0-72491 GCF_000591075.1 Eurytemora carolleeae
TACCCTCCCTCCATCCCTTCCTTCCTTCCTTCCTCGATCCCTCCATCCCTTCCTTCCTTCCTTCCTCGATCATTGATAAAAAAAAAAGTTTAACTATTTTCATTTCTTTACTTTTTTCCTTCTTTTTTATTTATTTATAGATAAGACGGTGGTTATAAGAGACTAGTTTTCCTGTAAATGATGTTCACTGTTTTATTGATTTTATTTTTAATTTCTACGTTTTCATATGAAAATCTTTGTATTACACTGATTTATATCAGAGATTATCAATTTTTCAGGGAAACGTCGATGATCAGGATTTTCCAGAGAAGCGGCAAGTTTTTGTAGAACGCGGGAGTGTTTTCGAGTACAACCAATCACAGCTCTCCGCTTAGTTTTGGTGACATGACAAGCTGAATGCAACGTTTTTATTGGTTGTTTTATCATTTCATGATCCTAGGCTTTCATTTCAGTGCCGTTTAAAACATGTGTAGAATCTGCAACAAAAATATGCAAAAGTTGTTTATAATTTCGAAAACAGGTGTTATCTAATTTTGAGGTTGTGATATTATTTTATAAGCTTTTAAACTTTGAGCTTAGTAGTCTTCATTTACTAAGTATTTGCCATACATATTTCAAACTGTACAAAACAGAGTCTCATACAGGTTCCAAGTGGCATGTAGATACCCTGCACCCTGAGGTCTGGGGTTCCATGTCGGGTCCAATTTCAGATCTTCTTATTATCATTATTATATTATACAAAATTTATAATTAACAAGCTGAAAGACCCATAAAAAAAATCAGCCCATATTCGGTTCAGCCGTTTGGCCGGCTATAGGGAAAATATATACAAATGTCTTGTTTTATTATATAGAGATAACATTTATTTTGAAAATTTTATTTGGTTTGTCGGGATAGAATCTCACTTTTTTATATTATTTTTCTCTTATGTATTTGCAATCGATTCTAATCTATTGTAAGGTTTAAGTGGGTAAAAATGTATTTCTGAATCTGTCTAATTGAAATGATTTATGCATTTTTGCACACTTACAGATCTAAAAAAAAGAGTTTTTACATTGATATGATATTAAAAAGTATATTTTCAGAGGTCCAAAATGGGCCGATCTGAAGTCCCTTGTCGAGGGGTTAAACTTCTTCTTATCCTGACGTGCTTATGGTGAGAACCCCTCCATTTTGATTTTTGAAAATAATTCCCTCTTTCCTCTTTTTGTTTATGTTTATGTTAGGATTATTTTCAGGACTCCTGGCGGAGTATATAATTTCCGATTGTTGTTATGATATTCATATGGTTGCATATATCACATTAATATACAGAGTATATTATATTAAATAATTACGAATATCCAGTGAATCAAGATTAAAAATAAGGGACATTTATTTCTTTTTTTTGGTAGAGTTTTTATTTTTTCTCTTCCTTGAAATTTTTTCATTTTTAAATTTTTCGACATGTTTTAAAAAAAAATTTCTTAGATTATTTTTTTTCTTATTTGGCCTTTCTGTTTTCTTTTAAAGTAATCTTTTCTGGCTCTTTTTGTCCAAACAAAATAAACTAGATTAGACATTTTTTACATATTTATCATATCTGGATTTAAAAGTACTTAACGTTGGTGCGGTTTTATATCACAGGGTAAATCAGTCTATGGAGAAACAACTGACTCTTTGTTGTGGTTCACATAAATTAAAATCTAAATATTAATTTAAACTGCCATATTTGCATTTTTCACCATATTTGTTGAAAATATTCGAGCACATGAATCTTTTTTTCAGTGTGCAGTCTTCATTTGCTCAAAAAAAGAAAAAACCAATTACAACTTTGCTGAACGCAAAATGGAACAACACGCCAATGCTTTTAGAGGTAAATTCTAAATTATATAAAAACTATTAAAAATTTGTTTTTTAATCGCAAATATTTGTATTTAAGGCTGCCGAGTTTCTGGCGAGTGAGAGTAAAGATTACTTTTGGAGATTCATTTCTGATGTTGGAGAGGTAGGGCTGAGGCCATTTTTATTTAAGGGACTGCGTAAGCGTAATTTCAAGTGAACCTACATGCAGAGATGATAATGACCGATTTACAACGGTACCCTTTAAAGCTTTGTCTGATGAGGTATCAGTTAGATATTCCGTGTTTTGTTTCTTTAAACAATTTATTTGCAAATGCGTTTTCTCTGCGAAAGTAACTGACGCATTTCATGCTTATAAGAAACAATGGTGAAAATTCACAGAAAGAAACACTTTTTGAGTCAAGAAAACGATGGTATCTTCCACATTTGCGTATTGATAGAAAAAAATATGAAATATCAAATTGCATTTAGAAGGACATAGTGCCGCTTTTTAAACCTCTCATTTTCTTAATCATGGAGAAGAAGGGAGGGGAGGGGGGGGGGAGTTATAAATCAATGCTTTCAATCTGATTCTTAGATAATATTAACAAGATTGTTAAAAAGAATTATTGCTGTTTTTCTCTAGGTTATTTTTATGTTCTCAATAAAGCCAATTTTCTAATTCACATGAAAAAGGAGGATTTTCATTTAAGAGTTCTAGAAATGTATAATATTGAAGGAGAGAGGGGTGGCCATCAGCCCAGCAATATCCTTTCCAAGAGCAGCAAAAGACTGCTCGAAAAAAACAAACTTTTATTGAAAATTGACTTAAAAAAGAAGAAATTTCAAAAATGAAAACTTGGGGGAACAGGTTTCATACTCCTCTTAGCTTGAAAATAAAAATCATGTTTTAAAACTCTTTTTTAGTGTAAAACTTTGTCTTCTTAAGAAATACTTTAGATGGAATGATCGCAATGATAAATAGGTGATTTGTAAATTCTTGTATATAATTGTATTTTGCAACTTCTTATTTATCATTCATTATGATACACCATTCAACAAAAATGTGTAGAGAAAGTATTCAATTATGATATTTATAATTCTTTTATGATATATAAAATACTTTCCACACATTTTTGTATGAATGGTGTACCACTACAATAATGAATGATAAATAAGAAGTTAGCAAAATACATTTATATGCAAGATCATGTTTTACACAAAAAAGAGTTTTAAAACATTTTTTTTATTTTTAAGCTAAGAGGAGTACCTGGGTTCGAACAGGATACTGATGGGCTCATGGCTCCCCCATTACCCTCATTGAAAACTACATAATTTCTAGTGATCCTCCCATTTCAAAAGCAACGTGCCCGCTTTCAATGAATGTCATTGAATCCATTTTTGTTCTTTCTTGTAAAGAGACACATTCTGTCAATTTTCTTCCTTGTTTCTGATGCATAATTCCGCAGGCCACTTTTTCAGAGAAATCGTGATTTGAAAATTTTCATTACGATGTCTCGAGCAATTTTGCCGATAAGTTAAAGGATATTTTTTCATTGTGAATCTGTTAAAAATGGTCAATGGAAATTAAGACAACAACCCCTATATGGTTTAAGTTAGTTAATCTCACAAGAGCTTAAAAATAAGAGATGATTCATGAATGGATTTCTTTATTTTCTGTTTATTGCATACTGCATAGTTAAAAGGGACTGTCAGCGTAGCTTTATGCTTGGCTAGATGACAGTCTCCAATTTGTTGAAACGATACTTTTTAAACATTTAAATGATGAAAGCATAGAGGCCAGAGAACTCTGTGTGTTTTAAAAGTTTCTAATTTAAATATTTATTATCTGCAAACCCTGCAGTGTTCAACATTTACATGCGTTTCTTTAGGTCAATAAGGACAAGTCCGACATCCTTGATCAGTCAAAGGTGGAAAGGGTACTGCTGTGAATCGTAAAAGTCAATTTTCGTGTTACTGGAAATTACGCGCATAGTCCTGTTCAAGTAGTAAAACATTAATTCGAAGAATTGTTATAAAATTTGTAAAAAAAACAAAAACAAATTTTCTCTGAATTCTTTGTTTTATTAATTGAATCCCTTTAAACAATCCTTGGATGAGTATACCTTTAAACAATCCTTGGATGAATATACCTTAAAACAATCCTTTGATGAGTATGCCTTTAAACAGTCCTTGGATGAGTATACCTTTAAACAATCCTTGGATGAGTATACCTTAAAACAATCCTTTGATGAGTATACCTTTAAACAATCCTTGGATGAGTATACCTTTAAACAATCCTTGGATAAGTATACCTTAAAACAATCCTTTGATGAGTATACCTTTAAACAGTCCTTGGATGAGTATACCTTTAAACAATCCTTGGATTAGTATACCTTTAAACAATCCTTGGATGAGTATACCTTTAAAAAATCCTTGGATGACTGCAGGTAGATGAGAGGAGCTGGAGGATGAAAACTGACGAAGAGGTTCATCAGCTGATTCTAGAGTTGACCGCCAGATACTTGACCCCGGCACAGCTGGATATACTCAAGTAAGCAGGGGGGGGGGGGATATATATTTAGAAGTATACAAAATTTAGAAATTTAAAGTGGGAGGGGAAAAGGGGTTATTATTTATAATGTTTAAAAATCATTGTTTTTCCTTTCACATTTGATATTTTCAACCAAAATTAATTTTCCACCTTTTGGTGATTGATCTCAAAAAACGTTAAAAAGCAAACTGGGGAAAATAGTTGTGAAGGGGGGAAGGCAAAATATGCATTGCACTGAAATTAAGGAATATATCAAATTGGCGAGAAAATCTTGGAATTTGGTTTAAAGCAGAAATAAGAAGATATTTGGGAAAAAAATGTTTTAAATAAAAAATTTGAATCAATTTAACTTCTTTTAAAGTAGTTTATTTTACTTTTAGGGATAAACTGATTTCATAACTAAAAAGGTGCAACTATTTCTACATATCGACTCATTTTACAATTATATGGTTTAGGTTCTCTCTCTCTTTACGCACTGAATCGCCTAAGCTTGAAATGCACCGTCATCTATCGAAGGATCGAGGAGTTAGCGAACTCGCATGCCCCATCGTCTTCGATATAAACCATAAGCTGACCTGTGCTCCACCCCCTAGCTTTGATGAGCTGAAGAGCCCGGTGGTGTACACCGTAGACCATGTGTACCCGGGCATTAATATAGAAACCGCGCCAACTGTGATCATGTACGCGGAGCTGGGTACCGCCGCCTGTACCACGGCGCATAATGATATGCTTGCGCGCGCAGAACGCGGAGAGGTTAAGTATGTTTTCCGACATCGGGTCCCAGAGGGGGAGGGAAAGGTTCGTCTCTCCGGTTACGGGGTTGAGTTGCAGGTTAAATCTACCGAATACAAGGCCCAGGACGACACTAAGCTGGAAGGAGAGGATGGAAGTAATGAGGATGATGAAGCAGGGGATGAGGAAATAGAAGGTTAGAAATAATACGTAGAGTATTAACTTAAAGAAACTTTATACTGCATGGTTTCAAGCAAAGACAGTATTATGTAAAGAACTAAAGATTATGCCTCAGCTTTTTATACGCAGAACCATACGCCTTAATTGGTCTTATAAAGATGTCACAAAATGTCACCTTTTCTATAAATAAAGGTTTTCTATATATCATTTATTTATCAGAATTTAACCTTTGAAGACACTTACAATAAAATATATAATGCAAGTTGATATTTTTAATGGGAAATGTTATGACATAAACTCCAAAATTATGTTACCCGTCTTAATTTTTAAATATGTTGCTAGTTAGTAGTTACTAATAAAATTCATTTAAGAGGCCTATTTAAAGTGTATCCCAATAATAACAATAACCTAGGATTTGTATTCTCCACTCTAAAAGACAAGCATCCAGAGAAACTAGATAAACTTACTGAACTAAAACAACATCTGCTAGACAACAACAACGACATGGCACCCATGAAGGTAATTGGATTAATTTTGATTTGATTTTGATTTAATTTGACTTAATTTTGATTTATTTTGTTTAATTTTTAAATATTTTGTTTAACTTTCTCTCACATTTGTTTCATTTTTATAAAAAATTTTTTTCATTTTGTCAAGTTTATTTAATATTTCTTCAAATTGATAAATTTTGATTTATTTTGTGTCACTTTGTCTCACTTTGATTCATTTTGATACATTTTGATTCATTTTGATGCATTTTGATTCATTTTGATGCATTTTGATTCGATTTGATGCATTTTGATTCGATTTGATACATTTTGTGTTATTTGATTCGTTTTGGTTCATTATGATCCATTTTGATTTATTTAATTTCTTCAAAATTTATTAAATTCATTTTTATTATTTTGTTTTAATAATGTTAATTATGAGTCATCCAGGATTTTTTAGGCGATTAAAATCGTGACAAGATTTATAAGTTTGGCACTCTTCAATTGCTTATTTGATCCAGCATAGTGAGATTAGCGACCGAACAAATTTAACACTGGCATTATTGAACTCGACACCGGATTTTTAACTGCTACTAAAATCGTTATTTCTAGGTTTGGCAGCTGCAGGATCTGAGCCTACAGGCAGCGCAGCGGATAATGAACAGTGACGCGGCGGAACGGCTGGCAGTTATGGCGGATTTAGCCGCCAACTTTCCAACACATGCCAAGTAAAAACAAAGAAGGAATTTTCAATACAATTGTCGAAAAGAGAATTTCTAAAAAGGGCTGTAATCGTAATTTTAAGTGAAAATCCATGCAAAGATAGCAATGCCCGATTTACAACGGTACCCTTGAAACCTACATCTGATCGAAGATGTAGAAAAGTGTTTATTTCTGTGAATTTTTCCATTGCTTCTTATAAACATTAAAGGTGCATGTCACTTATGCAGAAAAACTGCAAATAAAATTAAACAGTTTAGAGAAACAAAATCATGCATAATTAATTAATACTTGATCAGACAAAGCTTTTAAAGGTATCGTTGTGAATCGGTCATCGCCATATTTGTATGGAAGCTCACATAAAATTAAGCTAATGGATTTATTTAATTTTTTAAATGGTTTGTTAATAGTTTTTTATCTAAGTAATGACCAGAGGCGCAACTAGCACTTTTTGGTAGGGGTGGGCAAAATATTATTTTGTAATGGTCGGGGGGGGGGGGGGAAAAGGGGCCCTCCTTTAGAAATAAATTTCAAAATAAAAGTGCCTTTTTAAGGAAATTTTCAGTTGTTGCATGCAGATTTGGCAGTGTTTAATTCAAATCTTTTTTTTCTTGTGTTTTTTAAAAATTTATACTTTCAACAACTGTAAAATTAACGATATGAGTTAATCAATTCTTTATATGTGTGCGCGGAGCGCAAACGAAAATTTGTTAAGTACATTGTTTAATTTCAGATATAATTACAAGAAATAATTTTTTATATACTCTGAAAAAACAACATCAAAATATGTATATAATCTTAATCATCTACATTGAAAAACGACAGATAATGTTACTTTTTCTCCTGAAGTTTATTTATGATCATTCTAACCAACATTCAAAATCTTTTTTCATTTTCGATTTTATAGAAGTTTTTTCAAAAAAATCAGGTTACTGTTATCAAATATGATAATCAGTTAGAAGTTTGCCAGGTTCAGTTTCAGAATGTTCTCTAGATTTGGAACTGGGTTTTTGCCACAAACTTAAATATTCTAATCCCTAAATCTTTGCACCGAGTGGTGTAAACCTTTGATATTTCAAACTTAGAATATTTTACCAAAATAATTCAAAGTTTGAATACAGTTCGTAACTTTTTTACATTAAATGTTTACAATAGCCTTTAGCCTTGAGAATCTTTTGGTTTTATTATTCCTGATTCCTGGGATAATGATATTCACCAATCTTTCTTTTCTTTCTGCAGTGACCCCTCGTTGCGCCTCTGGATGAGTCATGAATTCATAAGTCATTACTAATGACTCATGAATTATAGCGCACGAATGGAATTAACATCCATCTTTTAAAATGATTTGAAGAGGTTTAGAGAAAAAACAACTCACATAAATAAATTGAGATGTAAAAAATTAATATTGACTTAAAAAATGGTGGACAGGTAGAAATCCTTATTATATAGATGTTATTGTTTAGGTCTCTGACTAGAACGAGTGTGGGCAAGGATCTGAAAAAGGCAGGATACATATTTCAAAAATTATAAATTTTGTCGTCCTCTGTTTTGGAATTTTTATTTTTTATTTTCACATAATTTTTAACTGGGTCTAATTTCTATTGTCAACTACTCTTAGTGTAGGTTAGTTGTTTTTTTGGTGTTTTTTTTTGGGGGGGGGGCTTGGTGGTGATCAAATGTTTTTTTGCACAAAACAATTTCTCCATAAAACTTATCTCATGTACTTATCTATTGGGGCTTGTATTAATAAAAAGATTCCAAGTGACCATTTGAAAAAGAAGGCCTTTCCCGATTCACAACATTAGGCTTTATTCCTATGCTAGGCCAAATATTATTGGATGCTATGTGAAATATAATGATTTAGGAAACCAAGAAGAATTCTGAACAGTTCTACTCCCATCTCAGTTTAACCAGCAGTGACGCAGCTCTGTTTATAAACGGGATGCAATACGATATGGATTATACTGATATCTTCACCATATTGGACACAGTAAGTTTTTCAACGTCTTTTTAACGACACTCTTGCCCCCCCCCCCCATTGGAGAAGTGGGAGGCGTGTTTAGTTTTGGGTCAAATTTTATTTAAAATATACTAGCGTGCAATGAGTAGAAAATATAAGCCATTTTTTCATGGATGTACACTGTACCCTGTGTTCAGTACTGTACCCTGTGTACAGTACTGTACCCTGTGTACAGTACTGTACCGTACAGTCAGATTGCAAAATTTTCCGGTCGGTAGTATGTAAAAATGAAACTTGATATGCGATTTGAAATGGCATTTATGCATGGGTTTTACCAAAAACGACTAAAATGGGTTTATTTCCACAAAAATGATATATTTTCCGCCAGATTTGGCCTAATATCCGTGTCTCAAATTAAAGGTTTTAATTTAGAAGCTGGACACCATTTTTTGACCCTAGATGTTTTAATGGATCACCCAAAACCAAGCGTATAGGTGTAGTACAATGATCTGCAGGACTTTGACCTAATAAATAGTGGCTCCCTACGTAGCATTAAGTCGAACCACGATGAGTGCGGTATTATCTTAATGAGTGGTTTTAAGACACCCAGTAACCTATGTTTAGGTTCGACAAGAGGAACGTGTGCTAAGCGGCCTTGGCAGGCTGGGCTTGACCCCCAAGCAGACGAGTAGTCTTATAACCCTTGATCTTGGATCCAAGCAGCAAACCTATGGAGTTGACATCAGGTTTTTAATTATATATAATACTATCATGGCAACCAAGCTTTACCCGAAAATATATATAAGTCGACCAACTCAACTCAGAATTTGAGACCCAATCAAAATTTGTGTCAAATCGGCCAAGGGGATCCAGAGTTATAATTAAACATACAAACAGAAAAAAAAACAGATTACTATCTTGTATATACATAGATACACATTAATGCTTGTTTTTATATTAGAGATTCTGCAGAACACTGAATTATGTTTGTTTTTATGTTAGTGAATTTGTAGTACACTGGATATGGTTTTTTTATATGAGGGATTCTGCAGTACACAGGATAATTTCTGTTTTTATATTAGAGATTTTGCAGTACACTGAATTATGTTTGTTTTATGTTAGTGAATTTGTAGTACACTGGATATGGTTTTTTTTATATGAGGGATTCTGCAGTACACAGGATAATTTCTGTTTTTATATTAGAGATTTTGCAGTACACTGGATAATGTCTGTTTTTATTTTAGGGATTTTGCAGTACACTGGATAATGTCTGTTTTTATATTAGGGATTCTGCAGTACACTGGATAATGTCTTTTTTTATATTAGGGATTTTGCAGTACACTGGATAATGTCTGTTTTTATATTAGGGATTCTGCGGTACACTGGATAAACAACATAGAGACTGATAAACTGTACAAGGGTTGGCCTGAAAGTGTACAGGTAACATTTAGAGGAACATGAAGAATAAATTACAATTCTTTCCTGCTGTTAAACTAACAAGTTCAAATTAAAATTCGGGGATGAACCAAATCTCTATAGAGTAAATAAAGTCGATTCCACATGTTATTGAAAATATATGTCAGTCTGGATTGACCCTCGTCAGTTCTAGAGATCGTTTCTGCCAGGAAGATTAAAAACAAAATTCAATCCTATGAATGTCAATTTTAGCCGCTTAATATGAAATTTTGAAGTTTTGGTAGATGATAAATAAAAGCTCGATCTTTATTTCAATGTGGGAAAGAGGGATTGGGTACCTAAAATTCTGCTTTTATATGATTAATATTTAAATAATTTTATTAATTTTATCAGGAGCTGTTGCGCCCAACCTTCCCTGGCATGTTGCGGAGTATCCGGAAAAATTTCTTCAATATCGTGATTCTCTGTGATCCGACCAACCTTAACTCCAAGAGCATTCTCAAGCTTGTAGAGTCATTCTACGTGCACAGAGCTCCAACTAGGATTGGAGTTGTACTTCAGGTTGGAACTTAATTATTAAGTTTTTTGATTATGCAAATTTTTGAATTTTCTTTGAGAAATTGCCCTTCGGAAGCTGTAAGTTTGGGGCATTGCTATTTGGTCACATTTCTGTAATTGGGTACTCCCATCTTTCTTAATTTCAAAGTGACACACTTTTAAATTAAGAAATATGGGGATAGGATGTCCCTAAAATTAAGAAATATGGGTATAGGATGTCCCTAAAATTAAGAAATATGGGGATAGGATGTCCCTAAAATTAAGAAATATGGGGATAGGATGTCCCTAAAGAATGATTTGAATAGATCGTTAGAAACCCAAGTATAAATATATAGATAGTTCTTAACAGTTAAATGCCTCAAAACAAGACCCTTCCATTTAAAGATTTTCTAAACTAATCTCTAATGTAAGAAATATCAATTATTAGGTAGACTCAAACCTGGAAAAGACCGGAGAGAACGATGTCGGAGTAGCAATTAACAACGCTTTTAACTACATCTCCACCAACAAGCAAACCTACGACGCTCTGGCCTTCATCACAGACCTGTACAGTAAGTTAGAGGAGGGAGACAACCTCGACCTTGCACACGTTAAGGAGACCTTCTTGGAGGCCTACGGATCTGATGTTAAGATGGTGGATGTGTTTGGCGAGGACTCGGAGTATGATGTTGGGCGGCAGTTGTCCGCAGAATTCATAGAAAAGACTGGATTAAACTCACTGCCACAGGTTTATTTTAAGGACAGACAGGGTAGGACGGAACGGAACGGGACGGGATCGGACGGGACAAAATTTTAGAAAGGATTTTAGAATGGATTTTAGAATGAACTATTAAGGCGCTGATAAACGGAGTCCCTATTGATGAGAAGTATCTAACTGAAGAGGATTTTGAAGAGCAGCTTCTTGGAGTTCTCATGAAGGAAACTCAAAACCTTCAGAGAGCTGTTTATAAAAACCAGCTTTCAGATAAACAGGTGGGAATAAAATTCTATTAAAAAAACAAATTCCAATGTTGCATGTAACATACAATACTGTGTCGGAAACAGGCTTCAATTGTTTTTCAATATTTTGTTTGATTTAAGTATTCTAAATCTTGAAAGTTCATTTTGAGATTGATATTCTGATTAATTGCTTGATTGATTGGATTCTGTAACCAGTAACCACGTGTTCAGGATGTTCTAGACTACCTCATGTCACAGGAGAATATTATGCCGCGTCTCAATCAGAAAATTCTAGACTCAAGTGAATCTAAGGTATTTAGAAATTATTTATTTATAGAACCAATACTGATGGGTCATACTTTTTATTTATTGATGATTATTCATTTTCGTTTTGTCATCCTTGATTGATCATTTTCGAATTATTATTTTTGATTTTCCATTTTTATCATTTGATTGATTGATATCCCAAGGTGTTGAATATGGCTGGAGATCAGTTGAACTCTCTGAAAATGACGTCTTTCTCCCGCCTTGATAAACGATCAATGTCTGCAACTATGGTGAAGAATCTATTCTACATTACTGGGAAGGAAGGATCTAAGGTGAGTTCACATTTGACGCTTATTTCACTGAATGATGGGTATTCCTTGACCTTTCTCATTAACTAGAGGTTCTTGTAAGACAAGGATACTACTGGATAGATATTAATGAATTCAACAAATTGTTTGATGAAATACATGGAAACGGTTAGTTTAAAACTGTCTAAATTAGTCATGTTTTTAAGCCAATTTTTACAAAAATAAAAAGATAAAGATAAAGATATGTTTATCCACAACCAAGGATAACCATTTTGGTATTTAATGCGTGGATTTAAATTTCGACTTTAATATACGAGCTTTACGATATTAAGCTAATAATGTACCTGTTGTTATTAAAAAGGGATTTTTTCATTCTGTCAGTTAATTCTAAGCTTATCAGATTGCAATAAAAAAGCTGAGATCATAGCAAACTATCTTTGGTCCGATGATGGAGTAAATTTTCTGAACTTATTGTGCAGGGTAGAATTCATCTTAATTTCTGTCATGAATTATTTTTCGACACAGTTTTAATTGTAATCTAAACCGTATCTTATTCAAATCAATCCTTGTCACTGTAATTTTTCCTAAAACTTGTTTTTAAATACTAAAAATGCTTGATTTTAAGGGTTTTTGAGAGTTGATATTCATTAACAGCATTTTTTCAGTATTTTGATTCAGTATCATAAAAAATTAGTAGTTTTTAAATGGTTTTGGGAATTTTCAAGACAGAAATCCGGAATTATATTCCCTGGGAGTTGGTTACGCTGAATTTGAAAATAAAATCTTTCCCCAGATGTCTTCTCTTCGTATGGTTTCCAGCTGGGTTGTCTGTGACCTTGAGACTAAGGCTGGTCGTGCAACTGCGCTTGCTGCGGTCAAGCACGTTAAGTCCTCAAACCAAATGCGTGTTGCGTTCATTCACAATACAGAAAACCCAGGTTAGTTTTTCATGGCTTTGGTAAGTCCAAGACTTCACAATTTCGCAGATTTCGTCAACTAAGAATAAGATACTTATAGTGGCAGATTTTACGTGTAAAACGTTTGAAAGTTACATTAACCTTGACTAACTCATGTTTGTAATGATTACTTTGATTAAAATATGATTACTCTACTCAAAATCTATTTTGTTGCTTTCTGATACCGTAAACCTTTGATGTTTCAAACTAAAAGTTCTGCTAAAGCACCAGTTTGAACATTCTACGGTTTACACCATCAAGTTGAAAAAGTATTAAATAAACAAAGATTACAGAGATCTTTTTTCATTGTTTGTAAATCTTGATTTTCTCCATGAATTTCAGGTTCGATAAGTAAGGCAGTTGAAGCTGCTGTTAGATTTATGAAACCGTCAGCTGCTGCTACTTTTATTGCTAAAATATTGAAGGTAATATTTTATCTTGATCCTGATCTTGATCCTGATCTTGATCCTGATCTTGATCCTGATCTTGATCCTGATCTTGATCCTGATCTTGATCCTGATCTTGATCCTAGATACTGCTGTGAAACTGACTGCAGGAACCAAGAAGCTTGTGGATTATGATATCCCTGGGGTTGAAATGAAAGATTTCCTTCAAAAGATGGAGGTTAGTGATAAATAATAAATAAATGCTTGATTCCGGCAACACGAAATTTTCGTGTACTTCTGATAATTTCTTGGTGGATTACTAAATGTTTACTATAATATATATTTATAAATATTGTGAAGGCTGAACTACCTGAAGATGTCTTCAACGTGCACCGTCTCTATGTTGAGAAGGTGGTTAAGCTTACAACAGAACAAACAGCTGTTCTCACCAATGGAAGGTATAATCAGTGTTCATCTTTAAATTTGCTAAATTTATAAAATGATTATTTATTCACTTAAATCAAAACTTTTTAAAAAATTCGTCTTGATTTTGTTGATATAATTGCCCTCCACTGAAGGTTGGTTGGTCCAATGGCTGGTGACGAGGAGCTTACCTCCAATGATTTCGAATTGTTGGAGAAGCTAACTATGAGCATGTATGGAGAGAAGTTGGTTCAGTCTTTCTACAATCATCTAGACGTCAACAAACCGGATATCAGTGATGTTGCCCTCATCCTAGGTAAGCCCCTAATATAATGATAAATCACTAAATTTATGTGAGAAAATTTCATTGAATCTTTATTTAGGAGGACTACTGACCTCGCGTACAAGTGCAAAGACGCGCACTGAGCTAAGCTTCCGGTCGGATGAACACAGTGTTATCAAAATAGAACCACGCTTTCCAGATCGTCCTGCCTTTGATCTCGTCGCTATCGTGGATCCGATATCTCGAGGAGCGCAGAAGATTGCTCCCGTCCTTCTTGTGCTCCAGCAGGTTCTCAACGCTAGGATCAGGGTGTTCATGAACCCTGTCGATAAGCACAGCCAGATGCCGAACAAGTCCTTCTTCCGTGTTGTTCTAGAGCCATCTCTGCAGTTTGGAGAGACGGGTCAACTCCTACCTGGACCGCGTGCAGCCTTCCACAATATCCCAGAGCAACCAATCCTCACACAGAACTACCATGTTCCAGACAACTGGCTGGTGGAGCCTGTCAAGTCTGTGTACGATTTAGACAACATCAAGTTAGAAGGAATAGACCATGGAGTCTCCTCAGAGTGGGAGCTAGGTTCGATTCTTCTTGAGGGACACTGTTTCGAGTCAGGAACCGGAAATCCACCACGTGGTCTTCAACTGAATCTTGGAACCAAAGCTAACCCTAATCATACAGACACGATAGTGATGGCCAACCTTGGTTATTTCCAGCTAAAGGCGGACCCAGGAGCGTGGTACCTTAACCTCAGACCAGGACGGAGTGATCTCATCTACGAAATCGTTAGGCAACCAAATAATTCGGAATTAAGAAAGAAACTCTCGAACCTTCCTTTATATAGTCCTTTAATAATTTTACTCGTCGGTTTTGGTGATGCAATACTAGTATTTTAGATAAAAAACATCTTCTGGATATTTATCCTGGATATCTGAATACGCGTGTTCTTGATATTTATCCTGGATATCTGAATAACTTGATATATATCCTGGATATCTGAATAAGTATGTTCTTGATATATATCCTGGATATCTGAATAAGAGTGTACTTGATATATATCCTGGATATCTGAATAAGAGTGTACTTGATATATATCCTGGATATCTTAATAAGTGTGTTCTTGATATATATCCTGGATATCTGAATAAGTGTGTTCTTGATATTTATCATGGATATCTGAATAAGTGTGTTCTTGATATTTATCGTTCATGGATATCTGAATAAGTGTGTTCTTGATATTTATCCTGGATATCTGAATAAGTGTGTTCTTGATATTTATCATGGATATCTGAATACTCGTGTTCTTGATATTTATCCTGGATATCTTAATACTCGTGTTCTTGATATATATCCTGGATATCTGAATACGCGTGTTCTTGATATATATCCTGGATATCTGAATACGCGTGTTCTTGAAATTTATCCTGGATATCTGAATAAGTGTGTTCTTGATATTTATCCTGGATATCTGAATAAGTGTGTTCTTGATATTTATCCCGGATATCTGAATACTCGTGTTCTTGATATTTATCATGGATATCTGAATACTCGTGTTCTTGATATATATCCTGGATATCTGAATACTCGTGTTCTTGATATATATCATGGATATCTGAATACGCGTGTTCTTGATATATATCCTGGATATCTGAAGAAGTGTGTTCTTGATATTTATCCTGGATATCTGAATAAGTGTGTTCTTGATATTTATCCTGGATATCTGAATAAGTGTGTTCTTGGTATTTATCCTGGATATCTGAATAAGAGTCTTCTTGATATTTATCATGGATATCTGAATACTCGTGTTCTTGATATATATCCTGGATATCTGAATACGCGTGTTCTTGATATATATCCTGGATATCTGAAGAAGTGTGTTCTTGATATTTATCCTGGATATCTGAAGAAGTGTGTGCTTGATATTTATCATGGATATCTGATTAAGTGTGTTCTTGATATTTATCCTGGATATCTGAATACGCGTGTTCTTGATATTTATCCTGGATATCTGAATAAGTGTGTTCTTGGTATTTATCCTGGATATTTGAATAAGTGTGTTCTTGATATTTATCCTGGATATCTGAATAAGTGTGTTCTTAACGTCTGAATATCTGAATATTTGGTTTTTAAAAGTCACGAGAATACGGATAGTGAAAAAGGAGAAAAGGATATCCCGGTTCTAATGAATAGTTTTGCCTCCAGGTAAACATTTATCAGGGGCGTACTAAGGAGTTTGTCCAGGGGATCATAACTTTTTTCTTGGGGGGGGGGGGGGGGGGCTCATTCAGCAGTAAGCACCCTTTGCGGCGCCAATACCCCTCTGGAAACTTTAGATTAAACTGATCCAGGGGGCCCCTTTTGTACAGCTCAGTGAGTACTATGTAGTCTTTTAAGTCTGTGACTGTGTGTGTAGCAAAGTAGCAAAATGTTCACTAAAACACTGCACATTTTAATTGTCACTAATGACTTTGAGAGATCACCAACCCCTTCTTAATTTGAATTATTAAATGTAAATTAAGTGCCTACATACAAATTATTGATGGAGAAAAAAGAACATTTTGGAGAAAAAAAAAATTTAGAAAAGGAACTTGATCCAGAATATGGATCCATTTTTTAAAGATCGGATCGAGGATCTGGATTCGCAACTAATTAAAATAAATCCCTTTTACAATGGCGACCAGTAAATGTTTCTGCACTAAAAATTCATACGAAATGTTGATTGAAACTTAATGATATCATTAGAACTGTTAATTGCAGGATTGTAAAGCTGAAAGTTGCAAAGAAGCCTGAAATGCGTCACGAGGAACTGCTTCCCTCGGACAAAGGTAGTATTATCAAAAATGGCTAAAAAATTATTACATTTTAAAATGGTTTAAGGGGCAACAGACGCAATTTCAAGCGACTCTCCCTTTATAGAGTGGTATGTACGTTTTTGCAAAGGTTCCCTTAACCCTTTCCCTGCTGGGGTACTTGAAAACAAGGATATGTTGGNGATGGGTCTAATATGATATATCATTGGAAAGTTCTTTATGCTCTACTTTTAGAATCTGCAAAAAATTACAAATATGCAAAGAATTAAAAATTACAAATCTGCAAAAAAATTTGCTAAATTTTAACAAACCTGATGTTTAATTAAGAAAAACTAAAAATGTGCAAATTTCTTTTGACAGGTTGTATGCAAATAATTTGCACAAAAAAATTTTGTAAAACTTGTGCAATCTGCTTTCTTATGTCATTGGCTTTCCAAAAAAATAAAAATTATCAAAATCTGACAACTGAAAGTGGGTTAAAACAAAGATTTAGTTTGTAAGAGGAAAAAGTAGTCATTTAGGCAGTTAGTATAAAAGCACGGTTTTAGACCTAAAGGAAGGGCTTTGGATATTTAGGAAAAGTCGGAACATTTTAATAGCGTCAGACTTTTTGAGTTATTTAAAAAACTACAGGGGGATCAAATTGACCCCCCCCCCCCAGTAGGAATAGGGTTAAAATAATAAGATATCCATGTTTATTGTTTAGCTCTGTAAGAATTGATTATTTATTGTTAAAATTTGAATTATTTTTTACTGATCAACGTATTGGGGATTCATGCTTCATAGACATGAAGGAAATTTGTAGAATTCGACACTTTTCAGATAACAAATTTAAACACGAAGTTAGAGGTTTGAAGTGCCTCCTTGTGAATGTGACTTGCCATTCTATAAATGGAGGGTTACTTTAAATTATTTCTCCACTCTACAGTCCCTATTACGAGAGGAATTCATTGTTCATTAAATTTTAAGAATATAATGTTTTAAAATTAAAGAGGCTTTATATTTTTATTATTTATCTATAAATTTAATGTTTGACCATCAGTTATTTGAAGTTATATTTAAGTCTAGTTGTTCAATTTATATTAATTTTTAAAATTGTTCCATTTTGCTTTTTGTAAACCCTTTTGTACAATTAATGGGACAGAAGTTGTAATTATTTGTGTGACCATTTATTTAGGTTAGCATGGCTTGATTCACAACGCTACACTTAGAGAACAGTGTGAAGAATACAAATAATTACTCTAGAAAAGTGTAAAACCGCCATTTTGTGGTTCTGTAACAATGTTACTTCAAAACATTTATGCTAACCTTTTGGTCCTTAGAACTCATTTCATTAAAGCAGCTTAGAACTCATTTTATTAAAGCAGCTTAGAACTCATTTCATTAAAGCAGCTTAGAACTCATTTTATTAAAGCAGCTTAGAACTCATTTTATTAAAGCAGCTTAAAACTCGTTTTATTAAAGCAGCTATCTTTAAAACCACGATATCTTCTTTATTGTTTTGAATCAGATACTCTATAGAAGAGGTTCACTTGAAATTATATTTACAGTCCCTTTAGTTCTCTTTTCTTCTAGGTGGTGAGGATACTGGAATATGGTCCTCGATCAAGTCAAAGTTCTCAGGTTCGGAGAAGGAGGAGGAAGTGGATGAGGGATTAAATATATTCTGTTTGGCAACTGGGCATCTTTATGAAAGATTGCTCAAGGTATAAATCTATTAAATATATTCTGTTTGGCAACTGGGCATCTTTATGAAAGATTGCTCAAGGTATAAATCTATTAAATATATTCTGTTTGGCAACTGGGCATCTTTATGAAAGATTGCTCAAGGTATAAATCTATTAAATATATTCTGTTTGGCAACTGGGCATCTTTATGAAAGATTGCTCAAGGTATAAATCTATTAAATATATTCTGTTTGACAACTGTGCATGTGTATGTCAGATTGCTCAAGGTATAAATCTATTAAATATATTCTGTTTGACAACTGTGCATCTGTATGTCAGATTGCTCAAGGTATAAAACTATTTTCAGCTGGATTTGGGTAAATCATGTTTGACTTTTCTAGAGATTTGTTCAAGGACAGTTTATCTACATAGGTTTCATTTGCAATATTAGACAAATTCTTACATAATTTTGGTCTTTGGTCATTTTTGCATAAATCAAACAATAGTCGGATGCTGAGCTTGGGACTTTTACACATAGATTCGTAAAATAGATACACAACATAGTTTTTAAATGAATTTGTTCAATAAAATATCTATGAGTTTGTGGTGGCAAGTCTGATGGGTCTAATACTGTCACGTCTGATGGGTCTAATACTGCCGAGTCTGATGGGTCTAATACTGGTACGTCTGATGGGTCTAATACTGTCAAGTCTGATGGGTCTAGTACTGTCAAGTCTGATGGGTCTGATACTGTCACGTCTGATGGGTCTAATACTGTCAAGTCTGATGGGTCTAGTACTGTCAAGTCTGATGGGTCTAATACTGTCAAGTCTGATTGGTCTAATACTGTCAAGTCTGATGGGTCTAATACTGTCAAGTCTGATGGGTCTAATACTGTCAAGTCTGATGTGTCTAATACTGTCAATTCTGATGGGTCTAATACTGTCAATGTTAATGGGTTTAATACTGTCAAGTCTGATGGGTCTAATATTGTCAAGTCTGATGCCTTTAATTCTGTCAAGTCTGATGGGTCTAATACTGTCAAGTCTGATGGGTCTTAATAATACTGTCAAGTCTGATGGGTCTAATACTGTCAAGTCTGATGGGCATTTAGTAGGAAATGAGGCGGAATGATAATAAATATAAAACCGGTTTTTAATATTTATTGTGATATAGATAATGATGTTGTCGGTACTGAAGACAACCAAGGCTCCTGTCAAATTCTGGATTCTGAAGAACTTTTTGTCTCCTGATTTAAAGGTATAATATAAAAAAGTTTTTTTAAAACGTTAGGATTTTATACCTGAGTATTCCTGGAGGTATGGGTTTGAATATGAATGGGTTGAATACAAGTATATATGTTTATTAGGATTTTATCCCTGAGTGAGTATGCCCGGAGGTATGGGTTTGAATATGAATGGGTTGAATACAAGTGTTTATATTTGTTAGGATTTTATCCCTGAGTATTCCCGGAGATATGGGTTTGAATATGAATGGGTTGAATACAAGTGTAAATGGGTTTGAGTATGAATGGGTTGAATACAAGTGTATATGTTTGTTAGGATTTTATCCCTGAGTATGCCCGGAGGTATGGGTTTGTGTATGAATGGGTTGAATACAAGTGTATATATTTGTTAGGATTTTATCCCTGAGTATGCCCGGAGGTATGGGTTTGAATATGAATGGGTTGAATACAAGTGTATATATTTATTAGGATTTTATACCTGAGTATGCCCGGTGGTATGGGTTTGAGTATGAGAGGGTTGAATACAAGTGTATATATTTGTTAGGATTTTATCCCTGAGTATGCCTGAAGGTATGGGTTTGTGTATGAATGGGTTGAATACAAGTGTATAATATATTTGTTAGGATTTATCCCTGAGTATGCCCGGAGGTATGGGTTTGAATATGAATGGGTTGAATACAAGTGTATATATTTGTTAGGATTTTATCCCTGAGTATGCCCGGAGGTATGGGTTTGAGTATGAATGGGTTGAATACAAGTGGCCGAGATGGTTAAACCAACAGAGTGAGAAGCAGAGGTTAGAATTCACATTACCTTTAAAGGAACTGGATACGTTATTTTCAGTGACCCTTCATCAATTGAGTGTCCGATTCACAACGGTAACCCTTCAAACTTGATGTTTTCAAGAAAAAATGCAATTTTTCATTTTTGAAAATTTAATGATTTTAAAACCCGTTAAAGCTAAAAATACGACGATACATTTCTTATTATTGATAAGATAAAGGTTGTGAATCGGGCATTACTCTCTTCAGATTGAGGGTCCCTTCATCTCAACGACAGTACCTTGAATTGATTGGTGACGGTGAATTTACTTGTGAAAGATCCAAGTAGTTAAAATAAACAAATTATTCACCCTAAAAAGTCAAAATTTTAAGTAATGTCGTTCTGAATTTTTTTTTTTTAAGAAATTGATTACTCGTCTTAAACTCGTCTTAAATTCCCTTTATCTTTGCAACCCCCGATATTATAAATTATGAATTCTGCAAGATCAAATAGTTCAAGTTTGTAACATCAATGGTTTACTTCGCCTGACACCATTAGTTTTCAATGATAAAGGAATTCGAAATGTTTCAGTGAAATTTTCTGAAGTGTAAAAAAAAGGGGGGGCAAGAATCCTATTACTCGCCGGAAAATTTAAACAGTGAATAAACATAACTTAGCTTTTTTGTAGAAAGCTGATTTTTGAACTATTGGTCGTTAGAAGTATTGTTCATTTGAACTATTGGTCGTTAAAACTATTGTTCATTTGAACTACTGACATGACGTCATATCCTGTAATTCAAATTAACACAATATTTCCTTATTTGAACTATTTTTTGTAAACATGAAGCAGTTATATAATTAAGAGATTGGCATGAGCATCAAAGAATAGTTTAAATGAACAGAACAATATTTCAAATAAACGTAAAAATAGTTCAAATAAAATATTTTCAATAAACCGAAATTTTGTTTTAAGAAATAGTTCAATAACAATTATATCTCAAATGAACAGAAAAATAGTTCAAATAAATTCCAAGAAATAGTTCAAACGTGTATTTATTAAATTGGAATTCCAAAAAATATAGTTCAAATTTATGTACTATTTCAGGGTTAGGTTATTGTTAAGACAATTTCTGGGCCAAGGGCTACGGCTAGGACATGCTAGGAG
Source organism: Eurytemora carolleeae (assembly GCF_000591075.1). Classification (NCBI taxonomy): domain Eukaryota; kingdom Metazoa; phylum Arthropoda; class Copepoda; order Calanoida; family Temoridae; genus Eurytemora; species Eurytemora carolleeae. The sequence goes on from NW_019397400.1 coordinate 21,643, forward strand.
GCTGAGCGCTTCGGCTATTAGTTCAAATGAACCAAATAATAGTCAAAAAACTAGTTTTTTCCTGTAAACTATATTTCATTTAGACTCATGAATTTAATTTTTAAAAAAAATATTTTAATTTGAACTATTTTTTGTACAAATTAACATAATTTTTGTTCATTTGAACTATTTTTTTTGCTCATTTGAACTATTTTTGTTCATTTGAACTGTTTCTTGTTCATTTGAACTATTTTTTGTTTATTTGCACTATTTTTATGGGTTTATTTGAATTATCATGATAATAATTTTAATGAACAGTAGTTCAAATGAACAAAAAAAAATAGTTCAAATGAGCATGAAGCAAACTTGTTTGAACAATTGGTTGTTTAAACTTCTCACGTGGTACCACATGCAGTAGCTCAAGCAAACAATAGTTCAAACAACGATTGTTCATATAGGATAGCATCCACCCTTTTATGTGAATTTTATCATTCTATATTTCTTCTAACAGTGCAGTGAAGGTAAACATTTAAATTCTGTATTGATAACTTTTCTTTCTTAGAACCATTTGGGGATACAAAATCCTGTTCCTGGACGTTCTTTTCCCTCTCAACCTGAAGAAGATCATCTTCGTCGATACAGATCAGATTGTTAGGACGGATCTAGTAGAACTCAGGTTAGATCAGATTGTTAGGACGGATCTAGTAGAACTCAGGTTAGATCAGATTGTTAGGACGGATCCAGTAGATTTCAGGTAAGATTAGATTGTTAGGGCGGATTTAGTAGATTTCAGGTTAGATCAGATTGTTAGGACGGATCTAGTAGATTTCAGGTTATATCAGATTGTTAGGAAGGATCTAGTCGAACTCAGGTTAGATCAGATTGTAGGGACGGAATTGTAGTAGAACTTAAGTTAGATCATATTGCTTGGATGGATCTAGTAGAACTCAGGTTAGATCAGATTGTTAGGACGGAATTGTAGTAGAACTCAGGTTAGATCAGATTGATAGGACGGGTCAAGCAGAGCGCAGGTTAGATCCGATTGTTAGGGCGGATCTAGTAGAACTCAGGTTAGATCAGATTGTTAGGACGGATCTAGTAGAACTCAGGTTAGATCAGATTGATGGACGGGTCAAGCAGAGCGCAGGTTAGATCAGATTGTTAGGGCGGATCTAGTAGAACCCTGGTTAGATCAGATTGTTAGGACGGATCTAGTAGAACTCAGGTTAGATCAGATTGTTAGGACGGATCTAGTAGAACTCAGGTTAGATAGATTGTAGGGACGGAATTGTAGTAGAACTTAAGTTAGATCATATTGCTTGGATGGATCTAGTAGAACTCAGGTTAGATCAGATTGTTAGGACGGATCTAGTAGAACTCAGGTTATATAAATAATAGATCAAATTGATAGATTGGAGAGTCTCCGAACTGGAGCTGTCCTGGGCAGATCGCCTAGAATAAGTCTTCTCCCTAGGGTGTATACCCCGTGGATACGTTGTTTCGACGGTTAGGAGCGCCGACCCCTATTTCATTGAATGATGGGTTGTCCTTTAATAATAATAATAATAAGATAGGTAGAGAAATAGATGTAGCAAATGATTTTTAGAACATGCCTTTATATATGCATTGTACAATGTTTAAGGATAAGTCACGGGATTGTAGCCGTGTGGATCATGTCCGGTTTGAGACATTGATCAATTGATTGCTAGTGTTCGTATTGACACCACCAATAGCTAACAAGATCGTGCCCAGACTGTGGCGTTGATAGTTCCCGGGATTGTGTGTGTGTGGATCCTGTTAGAATTTAATTTAGGACTGGTTGTACCTGGACTGATACAGTTTATGTGACGAACTTTTAAGAGTACGGCATTTACTACATAAATATAGATTAAAATCCGGTTGTAATCCAGTTTTTTTCTAGGGATCTGGACCTTGAAGGAGCTCCATATGGGTATACTCCATTCTGTGATTCTAATAAAGATATGGAAGGATTTAGATTCTGGAAACAGGTTTGGTTTTCATCATACAATCATGCTAAAAAAAACTACATATGCTTCATCATTTTTTATTAATTTTCTAGGGCTACTGGCGGAATCATCTAGCAGGGCGGAAGTATCATATCTCCGCCATATATGTTGTAGATTTAGTGAAATTCCGGCAGATAGCTGCTGGTGACCGGCTCAGAGGTAGGTCATTTTTTCTACAGGACTATTGACTGGACTTCAAAGATGACTGTTAGGAAAATATTTAGTCATTTTTTTTTATCAATTTCCTGCAACTCTTTTTCATCTTTGCCAAATCATTTAATAAACCATTGAAATATCTTTGACAAAGAAAAAGATCAAAATTATTAATTTCATTTTTAATGGTTTCCGGTTGCCATCTTTAAGTCGCAATCCTTTGTTGTTAACCCTTTTATATCCATAGAAGAACTAAGTCTGGGTGATAACAAATAGTTCCTATTCACTGTTATCATTGCTTAAATGTTTCAGACACATTATATACAACGTGTTGGACAAAACCGTCTTTTACCGTTTACATTAAATTATTCTCGAGCAGAAGTTATTTTGGGTGACTTATGAAATTCGATATTACAGCGCTTATTCTTAACAAAGGCTATTTTTCTTAACCCAAATATTTAAAGGGACACCCTGGATCAACAAAACTATTGAACCCTGAAAAACATGCTCAACGCTCATTTTCATTTTTATTTTTAGGTCAGTATCAAGCTCTGTCCCAGGATCCAAATAGTTTATCCAATCTTGATCAGGATCTACCTAACAATATGATACATCAGGTTAGTTGGGTGGGTGTATTGGTTAGATGGTTGGGAGGGCGGTTGGTTGGATGATTGATTAATGTTGGATGGGTGTTTGGTTGGGGTGGTTGGATCGTGTAATCGGTCATTTGGTTTTTAGTTAGATAATAAATTAATGGATACATTTTATAATCAGTTCCGTGGTTGATAAGTTCTTTATTTGTTTTTTTTATTTGTTTTTTGTTTGATTATTTATTATTTTAAGACTCGAGTATAATGAATATTCAGAACTAAAAGGCCATCAAATAAAATGTCGTCTTAGAAAATCTAATTCTAAATAATCTGTTATTTTTTTATCTTTGAGATATGTAAATAAGTCTTAAAGGGTTTTAAAAAATTTTACTTTTTGATCTCCAGGTTTTTTATTTTCACGTGTTCTCAAATATATATTAAAGGATTAAGTCTTGCTTTAAATCTTCAAATAGGTCCAACTTTTTGTTATTTTTTGTTTGTAGGTTCCAATCAAGAGTCTGCCGCAAGAATGGTTGTGGTGTGAAACCTGGTGTTCTACTGATGAGCTCAAAAACGCTAAATCAATAGATTTGTGCAATAATCCACTCACAAAGGTAAACATACCAGAGCTGAAAACTTTAGAATTATGGATATCGAGATCAATGCTTGATCTTCTCTTTTTGTTAATGTCAAGATTAATTTAATCTTAAGTTTGTATTCATAAAAGTGTATATACCTTAACCAATAGAGTGGCGTTTGGAGAAACCAAAACAGCCAATCAGAGAGTCTGAAAATTTGAAATTTGTGCGCAATTTAATGAGAGAACTCTCATTGGTCGGACACTGGCAGGGAGAGAAAAAGAGCTGAGGGAAATTAAGAGTGTTCACATTGGATATTCAGATTAAGCTATCGGGATTAAAGGTGAAGTTCGAATGTTGTTAAATATTAAAATAGGGCCAGAGGTATAGTTAGAGATTTTGTGGCAGGTGTAAGACTTCACGTAGCAGATTTATGGTCTTGGATACTATTGGTGACAGATTTAAGGACTTTGATACTCTGTGTAAGATTTTGAACTAAAATTCTTTTGGTGGCAGATTAATGAACTTGGATACTCTATGTCAGATTTGTGAACTAAGATACTATTTGCGTCATAATTGTGAACTGGAATACTATTTGTGACAAACTTATGGATTAAGATACTGTTTGTGACGGATTTACGGCCTTGGATACTTTTATGACAGACTTATGAACTAAAACTCCAGTTCTGTCAGATTAATGACAGATTTACGGATTGTGACAAAATAATGGACTAAGATACTATTTGTGACAGATTTACGGTCTTGGATACTTTTTTTGACAGACTTATGAACTAAGACACTATTTATGGCAGATTTGGTAAATAAGATACTATTTGTGGCAGATTTATATATTTGAATAAAAAATATATAAATTGGCTTTTATGGGGTGCACTGTGATTTAAAGGTCCCACTCTCTCAAGCAAAAATCGATGAGAGTTTTGCCAGATACTTCTTAAAGCAAACAAGTGCTTTATAGTGCTAAAAGGTACATATAAAGGGTTACCTAAAAGCATAAGTGAGTTAGAACGGTAAAATCTAAACCCAAGGCGTTGGTTCACTTCAAAGTCGACCCTGTCTTAAAAATTGATGAGACTGTTTGTAAAAAGGCTGAATTTATGTGAGTGTGATAGGTGTATAATGTGAAATGTTAAGTTTTTAACCCAAATCAATCCTAGATGAACACTTGAATTCGCACATATATAATTTAAGGACAATTTTTAATTAGTTCATTTGTGAAATCAACACTTAACAATATCCTTATCCTTGCAGGGTTGTTTAACCTCTTTATTTAAAGTTTGTTTGGGGTTTTACCTTTAAGAGGTGAACAGTTTTGGACGAAATTTTTTAAAAAATAATTTTGAATTTACTTTTGGGAATAAAATTTTCTTCTATTCTGACGAACTTTTTAGTACTTAAAAAACTTTACGTTTAACTGGTTAGGACCCCAGACCTAGTCACCTAATCAATGAATAGTTCAAAGTATTTTAGCTAGTTTTGGTTAGATTAACTACTTAATAAGTGCTCTCTTGACTATTCAAGAGAAGTAGTTAAAGTATCTTTACATAGGTTAACTAATTCCTGCATTTATTAAATCCATTTTCAAGTTTAACCCCCCCCCCCCACCACCACCACCATCATCATAATGCATCTACATTTTCCAAGTTATCCCCTCCTTTCATTTAAAAAATGTTGTTTCAATTTTCGAAAACATTGTATTTTACCTGTATTATTTGCACAATTCACGTAGAAAACTCATTAATGCACTTTATTCATTGGATTTTAGTAAATGCAGGCAATAAACTTACAGGAAAAAACACAACTTTTAAAATTACAATAATTATACTCTTGAATTAGCCAGAAGAAGTTCAGCGAGGAGGGGGGAGGGGGAGGCAACTTAAATATATAATTTCTAACAAATTACATATCTGATATTGTACCCTGACTTTATCAGGGCTTTGCAGTGGGTAGCCTTTAAGCATCATAAGTTTTTTTCGGCTTTTATTTATAGAATTGCCTCGCAAAAATCAGGCAAGTTTTACTCTCGTCATAAGATCAAAGACATGAAAGGGAAGAAAAAAAAGCCTTTATTAATTAGCTTTCAGATATGTTGATTGTTGCCAGTCCAAAGACTTGAGTTATTTTGTATTATTTTGTTGAAATGATTCGAACAAATAATCCAAATTGAAATCCAGTAGTGGAGTGGTAAGTGGTAACTGCCAATCCATCAGAATGTTGAATATTGTAACAGTACTTTGACTTAATTACTAAAATTAAATTACCCTCATGAATGTTGCTTTAATAACTGTTACAGTGTTACATGTTAATAGGGGTTTATATTTTCTTCAAATTTTGTTTTCCTTGCTTGCTTGAAGGGGAAAAATCAACAAATTATCAAATAGTATTTAAAAAGTTGTCTTTTTGATGTCCATTTTTTCATTTTTTTCAAATCATCAAAGATCAATTCCACTCCCCCCCCCCCAACCCCCCTGAAAAATATATTCCACTGCATCAAAAAGTCGCATTAAAATTGTGTTGTCACTTCGCTAATGTAAGTAGGCCATCCCTTAAAGTGTGATATGATTTTGCAGGAGCCTAAGCTGTCAGCTGCCCGACGTATAGTATCTGAATGGACTGACTATGATGATGAGATGAGGCTACTGGGTCAGGAGATTGCAGCGGCAAGGAAGGAAACTAAACCAGCGCAGCAACACGTGGAAGAGAAACCGGTTCGAGACGAGTTCTAGGATACAATTAAGACAACTGGTTAAACAGTGCAAACTTTTCATTTTAAGAACATTTAAGAACCCCCTTAAGAACTTTTTAAAAGACTTAATTAAAGTTAATTATCTTACTTTTTTCTCCTTCATCTCTTTAAAGATGGCGTCCTTTATTTAGTCTTATTTATTTGTCACACAATTATCAGCATTTACAAGATTATTAAAACAGATCTAATCTATAGATTGTGTTAATTTAAATGTCCATTAACGTTTAAATTCTGTAACCCATTATGTTGTTTTGTTTTATTTTCTTTTCTATGCATGTACTTAGATAAAATTAACTGTTTTAGTGAAATTGTGATAAAAATTTCGAATGTACTTATTGTTTGGGTGTTTTTAGGGGTTTTATTTTTTTTAATGTATAAAAAAAAATCTACTAACTGATCATGTTTTTTGTACTTTTTATGACTCGTTTTATCTGCATTATTTTTTGAAAAAACAATAATCTAAAAAGATAACATTTTTCAATTACTTTTTTGTCCGAATTTGGTGATCATTCTAACATATTCATTGTTTCTTCCTTTTTTTTGCAATGTTTACCTTGTTTATCTTTGCTCAACAGCATAGCTTCCAAGCAGTGCAGAACAAAGATTCTAATGTACTTAATGTACGTAAGTTTGTCTCGTAAATTGTGGTGTATCTTGGTTGCACTTTTTTGTGATATTTCCTGTAAAGAAAAATAAGATTGCAACCAGTGAATTCTGTAGTAGTGCGCGCCTATGTTTAAGCTAGAGAATTTACATATTTTGGTGAATAAACTTTTTTTAACTAATTTTTATAATTAGTGTAAAAATTTATAGTCATTGATGATACAGATTTTTAAAATAGACATGTAATGATGTAATGATGAAGTGAGGTTTTGGGGTTAATTCCTATTCCGTGACTATGCGATTTTCCTAAAGACCTAATGATAAATAGACAACTACCGTGCTGTATTTCGTCGGGCCTGACCGTAAGATCCTTTCCTCGCATCTCTCTTCATAATGAATAAAACTCAGGATAGCTTCAAGCTTTATTGAGGGACAGATCTTCAATCTTAAATAAAATAAAGCTTGGTTATACCACAGAAAAGCTTTGAGAGATAATTTCATACTATTCATACATCAAACAACACAAAAATATCATCTCAGGCGATAAAAACTGCAGCATTATGCTAGAAAACATACATATATAATCATACAATAACATGGACAATGGGTTTAAGTATTCTAAAAAGATAATTACCACATTAGTCCTCAAATTCTTAGCATGATAACAGTATAAATACACGAATAAAATTTTAACAATACTACTGGAAGAAAAAACTGAGCGGGTACTATGCAAGTTTCTCGAGCATGCGCAGATAGGATAAATCACCGGCAAAAACAGGTTTCATCTCCAGCATCTTCAACTTGAAAATAGGGATGAATATTGGTAACACAGGGGTGCATTATAGACTTTCATAACAAAGTATGTGCTAGCGTAACACTCGCCCACCAGCAAGAAAGAGAAAAAAGTTCTAACTGCACCCCGCGACCGAACACTCCTAAGTTTTAAGATCAACCTGAAAATAACAGTTCACTTTAATCACCGATAATTATCACTAGTTAGGTTTAACTCCACATTCTCCTTTAGAAGAACCTCTCCTCCCAAGGGATTTCCAGCTCTATGTCCAGATCCTCAGGGAACGCAATCTGAGGAACTCCTTCTATCAGTTCATCATAAGTAGGAGGTCTTTCCACAACCTTCCTAGAGAACCTCAACGCAGCACTCCTCCTCTTTGGCTCACGAACCTCCACCTCCTTCTCCTCTTTCTCCTCCAGGAAGACCTTGTGATCCTCATCCAACTTCACCACCTCCTCACATCTGTCCTCCTTCTGAGGCACGGAGACAATCCCTTCGAACCCATTCCTAACTCCGGATGAACCAGGAGAAGGCTGGGACGGAAGGATACCTGCCTGCTCCTCAGCAGTTGAGCCAGCAGCACTCGCCTTCATACTCTTCAGCTTTCCAGGACGCTTAATCCCAGATCTCTTCTGGATAAAAGATTTATAGATACTTAAAGCTGGATAAAAGATAAAAGATGGATAAAGCTGGAAAGATAAAAGATAGATAAAGCTGGATTAAAGATAAAAGATAGATAAAGCTGGATAGAAGATAAAAGATAGATAAAGCAGGATCGATAAAAGATAGATAAAGCTGGATAAAAAATAAGATAGATAAAGCTGGATAGAAGATAAAAGATAGATAAAGCTGGATAAAAGATAAAAAGACAGATAAAGCTGGATAAAAGATAGATAAAGCTGGATAAAAGATAAAAGATAGATAAAGTCGGATAAAAGATAAAAGATAGATAAAGCTGGATAAAAGATAAAAAGACAGATAAGCTGGATAAAAGATAAAAGATAGATAAAGCTGGATAAAAGATAAAAAGTCTAGTTAGTTGAGCAATATTAAGGTCAAGGTAAAAAAATCAACATTATTTTTTAAAAAAAGGCAAACGACCAATTAAGGGGTGAAAGTTAATGGTACGACGGGGGGAATAATTTTGAGATACGACGTAAATCAAAACCAAAAGAGGGAATATAATACAGAATGAAGAATCGTTTAAGTTTAACTTTTCTAATAGGCTAAAATTAAGTTATTTTTATAACTCAAGATTTTTAAGCATTTTCGCTTGATAATGAATGATCTTACCAATTCGTGCCATTTTTCTTTTTAAATTTTTTTCAATATACCCATGAAATTAAAAAGTGACAGAAACAGAAAATTTTCCTACTTGTCTACAGAAACAGAAACCTTTCCTTATTTATCTACAGAAACAGAAACTTTTCCTTATTTATCTACCGAAACAGATACTTTTCCTTATTTATCTACAGAAACAGAAACTTTTCCTTATTTATCTAAAGAAACAGAAACTTTTCCTTATTTATTTACAGAAACAGAAACTTTTCCTTATTTATCTACAGAAACAGAAACCTTTTCTTATTTATCTACAGAAACAGAAACCTTTCCTTATTTATTTACAGAAACAGAAACCCTTCCTTGTTTATCTACAGAAACGGATTAATCTGCCGTTGATGATTAGACAAAAGTTTTAAGTATCGTTGTGAATCAGAATCGGACAGCGGATCTTAAACTGGTTTTAAATTATGAAAAAAGAAAATATCACAGCAGACACCATTAAAAAAAATGTTGATTTCTTTTATACTTATCAAGTTATTCCTTATTTTACTTAAAACTAAAATTCGTGGAAATTTTTTGAAAAATTGATAGTTATGGGATTGACGTTTTGAAAGCCACCAGGATACAATTTTTAAAAATGGCGAAGTTTTACAGATTTGCTCAATTAACAAACGTGACTCATTAAACCAATTACGGTCAGCTTAGACAATTTTGTCCGTTGAATCAAAATTAAATTTATTCTCTGCATAAAAAATGAAAAATTATCGATTGATCTGTATAGATCAAACAGCAGGAGAATTGAAGGATAGATTCAGATGACGAAAAATTAGATGCTAAATAACTAGCACAGAAATGAAAAAGAATCAAAACTTCATTCATTATTTATTGATATTTAAAAAATTAAGATTTCTCTTAACAGAAAGTTTGAAAATATGTTATTGACATTATCATGTATTCTTAAAAAAAGTATCTTAACAAGCGATTATTTCTTCAAATGTAACAATATATAAAGGCTGTTAACGTTGACATTAGGCTATTCGATCTGATTGGCTTAATTTTATAAAAACAAATTTAACAAGCATTTTTATTATTTTTTTTGATGTTTTTCGACATTTAATGATTCATCAGAAAAAAATTAAAAAATACTTATAAATTGATTCTCACAACTTTGATCAACTTTATAAATCTATGCCTATTATGTGCAGTGGGTATAGATGTGCGCCAGATTAGATATGCATTTCAATGACGATTTTTTTGGCGATCCACGATTTTAAAGTCTTGTGCCTTGAGTGTGGTCTTTAAATGACTTTGGCAAAGAAAGAAAGAAGTTTTTACTTGCTGGGAATTATGACTGTAATGAAACAGATCTCTGAAGTCTCATGTTTTGTGTGCCCTGTCCCTGTAGCTAAAAGTTGGATTCCAACTAAGAACAGGGGTTCTGATAATTCTATCTAGTATGATCCCAAATGTTGACTAATTAATATTAGGGGCAGAAATTTACCAACCGTGGTCTTTTTGTAAGCAATTGGAAATATGATGTCAAGTTGTAGGAAAAAAATCCATGCTGCATTGTTTATTTTTCTGTATATCAAAATTTATCACTTATTTTGATTACTGATATTGACATTTTTAACACCCCAAATGCAGTACACACTATACTATTTTTTTTGTTTTTTTTTAAAAAGCAATGCTTGGTTTTTTTACGGTGGTATATAGTTTTCTTTATTACATTGTCAATGTACGCTATAAAGACTAACCTTTTTAACAAGTTTTAAGGGTTACATTTTAGTGTCTGAAACTTTTCAGTTTACATATACAATATACATAAAAAATAAATGAATGGTACTTTAGCTTAAGGAAAAAATTCATTATTTAAAATCAAGGCTTCTTGTCCCTCGGCCTCATCATGATATTATGAAGAAGAAAGGGGGGTGCACCTGCACCCTTGCACCCCCCCCCCCCCTGGTTACGGGCCTGCCTATATGTATTTTCAACCCCGATCTCAATTAGGATTAGAAATGAAGTTATATGCAGACCCCTGACTAAACAGTATTCTATTCTCTGTAAAATAAAAACTATATTCCTGAATTCGCCAGTATCCTTCATGTTTCTTCAGTTATGAAAATTAAGAAATTGACAATGCACGTCTTGAATCACTGAAGTCAGAATCATTAAGATCGAAAAATCCGTTTAAAACAATACCAATTACTATCAAGCTAATGAGACTGAATTTAATGAATTTGAACTGTCAACCAGACAGATTCATAATTGAATCACCGATTCGAATTCTTCCTTAATCATTAACTTTTAATCGGTGGTTCAAACTTGAACCAGTCGTAGATATTTTAGCGACGTAGCTCAAATTTTATTTAAGCCGGAATAATAATGCTAGAGAATCCAAAAAAAAATCTATTTTTAACATTATCATCTCTACTTTTTAAATTAAATTTTTTTCTTTATTGACTGTTGTTTCTAATTTGCTGCTGTGTATATCTTTTGCTGGTGCAAAAAAACCTTAGACAATTTGGATGAAATAGTTTTACCCCTAGTTCTACAGTTAAACCCTAAATATTAAAAACATCGAAAGAATTCATCAAATGTCGTATTCTTCACTTTCTGATAATGGAATTACGGCCCGCTTATATGTATGCTTTTATCTACCGATCTATACTATTCTGGGCTAGTGTACATGTAACTTTGTCGGTGGGCTACGCGGCTGTTATATCTCAGTGGACCCTAGATATTTTTAGAAAATTTCTAAAACCTCTGCAAAGGAAATTTTAGGTTTTACTATAACAAATTTTTATTCTGGCTATTGTTCATTCTATAAAAATAATTTGTACTTTTAAAAAAGATTGAAGTGAATTAGAGAAGACTTACAATGTTTTTCTATACTCCTTTGACATCTATTCATTTTACGAAAACCAAAGACAAATTGTAAGTTCCAGGGTCCAATGCATAACACCCCAGTGAAAAAATTACATCAAACCTTGACTATGATATATCCATCTATTATATATCCATGAATGGAATGTTGCAGATATTTAGTTTTTAATTAAATGATTGTATGGAACTCTTTCAAACTGTTCCCGCATGTTCATGGCTATTTATTTATTTTCGCAAATACAAGACAACATTTGATAAATTCTTTCCAAGTATGGCTTATCTTGGGTTTAACTGGTATAAAAAGTTAAATAAAAAGTGATCGAAAACTGTAATTTTAAGATTAGAATAACATAAGTATATTGTAAGACGCGTACTTTCAATACATTATATAAATAAAACAAAATATGTAATATGTTACTTGGGGAATATTTATTATAGAAAACACCTGTAAGTTTAGATGGTTGCAAAGTTCATCAAGATCTTTTTGACATTTTTTCCAATATTTTTGGTTAAGGATTTTTGCTTTTTTAGCACAATTTTTTTCAAGAGAATTTGTTTTAATTTCCCTGAGCGTCTTTCTTTCTTTAAATCTGCTGTCTCTTTGTCCCGGTCAGGAATAGGGGATTAGAAGATTCCCGGGGGAAATGAATTGCGAATTCTAAATTCTGCAAGTTGTACTCTGCAAATCTTCGGCACCGCACATTCTTTAAATTATGAAAATATATATAAATATATAAGGTCCCCTTTTTAGCAATTTAAATTAAAACTTCAAACGAAAATTCAGACTTTTGGTTGAATCCCAAAGATGGTAATTTTTAATTAACTCGAAAGGTTGGAGGTTTTTTAGAGGTTTAATTTCGAGGATTTCGAGAATTTCTATCTAAAATTAAAATCAGTTTTCATTAATCACTTACTCTTTGTCCACACCACTAAGTATAATTAAATGGATATTATATATATATCTATATTTATATATATGTATATATAAATATAGATTTTTAAAGAAATTTCAAGTTTCTGATTCAAATAAAAAAATTCAAACTGTAATAGATTCTTATTGAAAAATTGGTAGTGCTTGAAAACGAGCAAGAACCAAATCTCAGGAACAAAATTGTTCAAAAAGAACAAAATTTTTCGTGAATGATGGTTTTGTTTTAAAATATCAACGAACAATTCTGATCGGTAAGAGAACATAAAAAAACTTTCGTCCACATGGTTTGGACCAGCCAGACCAAAAACAAACGATTTTTTCATTCCAAGTTTTGAAAATCTATTGTTCTTACACTAAACAAAGGTTTTTTTTGCAGAACCTGAAAAAAAACTAAACGAACGATTTTGAAGGAACTTTTGAAAATCGTTTTTTACTGAATAAACGATTTTTTACAAAATTTTGGAAAAAAAACTATTGTTTTTTTACTGAACGAACAATTTTATTTTATGAACGATTTCACTAAGCGAATGATTTAATTACGATCGTTAATTTAGAAAAAGAACAAAAGAACAAAATAAGATAGATAATGAACGAAAATCATGAAAACGAACGAATTAAATTTTTTTCTGAACGACTGAAAAAAGGACTGAGAGAAATTGTTTGATGTGCGTGCAATGAGTTTAATTAATAAATTGTGGCAAGACTAATTAATCATACAGAGAGAACTAGAGAACTGTAAAATAGGAAGACGACATTAAAGCTCTAAGTGTTTTTGATGTTGTTAAAAACAAATAGTTTTAGTTTAGTAACTCATTTAAACTTTTATTGGATGAATGAGTTTGTTTAAACTGCACAATTGACATGTTTCATGTTCAGTTCGTTCAGTAAACTATTGAAATTCATAACTTGAGTCTTAAAGTCGTCTTTCCACTATTCCAGAATTTTCTGGTTCTAGCTGAAGTTTTTAACAGTTCATTATTTGTTGTCTGTCCATAATTATGTTAATAGATGGATAAAATACGATAACGATTTATAATTTCAAGTTAATAAAAGATTTAGAACTAATAATTAAAAAATAAAAAAATGTGAAAAGTAAAATTGAGTATAAATCCATGATTGTAGATATTCATTTTTTTATCTAAGAATTTATTCATCTATCTGTTCAGCTACAGTCGTCGTCGTATGAAGACGACTTTATATTTAAATTTTGATTGCTTTTAAACAGTTTGAATACATAAAAATTAAAAAAGAGAAGCTGTCAATTAACAGATTCTTTTAATGTTTACTTGTAAACTTGTAATTTGAAAAGTTTGTTAGAAATTAAAACTTTAGATAGAAAAGTCGTCTTCATTGTATTGATATTAACGCTGACTACTATATCTAACTATCTAATTGTCTATCTATGTATCTTTGCAGTCTATCCATTTATTCATTCATCTTTTTATCTACCTACCAACACAACTTTCTATCTATGCATATCTATCTAAATGTCTATCTATCTATCTATCTATCTATCTATCTATCTATCTATCTATCTATCTATCTATCCATCTATTATCCTCTTATATGTATATTTTCTAGAATATACCCTTCTCCCTGTATAACTGTTAAGATAAACAAATTTTCTTCTCCTGATATTCTTTTCTTAGGATTAGAATTTGTTATTTTATCAGTTTAATGGTACGATCTTCCTTGCACACTGCGTATACTTTCAAATATTTGGTTTATTCCTAGCACACTGCGTATACTTTCAAATATTTGGTGTATTCCTAGCACACTGCGTGTACTTTCAAATATTTGGTTTATTCCTAGCACACTGCGTATACTTTCAAATATTTGGTGTATTCCTAGCACACTGCGTGTACTTTCAAATATTTGGTTTATTCCTAGCACACTGCGTATACTTTCAAATATTTGGTTTATTCCTAGCATACTGCGTATACTTTCAAATATTTGGGTTATTCCTAACACACTGCGTATATACTTTCAGATATTTGGTTTATTCCTAGCACGCTGCGTATACTTTCAAATATTTGTTTTATTATGTGTATATTTTCAAATATTTTTTATTCCTAATAACACACTGCGTATACTTTCAAAAATTTGGTTTATTCCTAGCACACTGTGTATACTTTTAAATATTTGGTTTATTCCTAGCAAACTTTGTGAGCTTCAGAATCTTTGGTAATGTCTCTTTTGCACTGCGTGAAATTTAGAATATTTGTTGTGAATCTTGCAGGCTGCGTAACTTTAATTTCTATGTTTGTTCCTTGCACAGTGCGTAAAATATCAAATTTCTTTTGGGTTCCTTATACAATCTGTATACTTTCAAAAAGCTGTTTTTTTCACACTGCGCAAACTTTCAAATTTATAATAGGTTCCATAAACACTGCGTTAACTTTAATGTTTCTGACACACTACTAAAAATTTCAAATCTTCATCAGGCTCCTCATGCACATTGTGTAAACTTTAAAATCTATTTTAACTATTAATGAAAACTTTATATTACATAAACTGTCGAAGTGAATTTGAATGATTTTGAAATATTCCACAAAGTGCTTTCTTCTTAATACTCCCTGTATACATGGCAATATAAATAAACCTCGCTTGGAAATGGCTGTTCCGATTATTTGATTCCGATTTCAAATTTGCATTTATTTCTTTTCAAATGAAACCTTGTCCTAAAAATGTGTCCGCTATCCATGTAAAGTCTATTTATTTAATATGAAGAAGCTGGAAAGGTTGATGGGAGTTCTTTTAATATCAATATCTTCAAATCTGAAACGATTAATCATATTCAGCTGGAAAAAGTTCCTCGGCAATGATTTAGGAAGACGCCGCTCTCAATCAATCAATCTGTGGTTCCCGGAAGAAGAAAATGGGTCTGGAATATTATGTAAGTTTTCTGACCCCAATATTTCTCCAACATCAGTTTTTATTTATTTCAAAAATCAACACAGTGAACGGCGCTTCTTTTTTAGAATTTTAGAATCTTTCTCCTAAACCCTATTCATGCTACCCCCAGGGCCCATCTACCTTTTTCTCTCTGATAAATTTTCCAATCTTGTATTCATTAAATATCAAAACCAAAATAAAGTCTGAAGAAACTTTGACTTAGAATTTTAGAATATGAAAAAAAAACTATTTAAATGTTTAATTTTGAACTACACGGTCAAAACACAAATTTGTACAAAAAATGAATTAAGCTAATCATTCTTCTTTTAAAATTGTCATTGTGCATTGAAAATGTTATGCTCAAAAACTTTTTTAGTTCTAAAATACAGAAGCAACTCCAGGATTTCAATTGAATTCGATAAATAATTATCTATAAGTTTAGCAAATGATCAGGTGAACAAAAGAAACATGAAGCAAAAAAGTTTATTAACACTATTGTCCGCTTTAAACCGTCAAAGGAATTGAGTTTTTGCCACACACTCTGATTTTCTAATTTCAATATCGTTGCAACCCAATGTCGTAAACCTTTAATATTTCAAACTATGAATTCTGATAGATCAAATAATGTAAGTTTGAAATATCAAAGGTTTACATCATAAGGTTGCAAAGATATAGGTTTTACAAAAACTGAATGTGTGGCAAAGACTCAATTCCTTTTAATTATTTTTTAACCTCTGAAAACGAAAATCCATTAAAAATTTCCAAGAATCCGCGAGAACAGTAGAAAATCTTTCAGGTTCGTCTTCACAAAGTATGCAACTGCTTTATTTTTAATGAAACAGTTAAAAAAAAATATATAAATTCCAATGATACTTTCGATTATTCTGGCGATCAGAAACATTAATGAGTTGTCAGATTGGCTTCAATAGTATTTACTAGTTACTAGTTAAAAGTGTTCCAAATTAAAAAAAAATGTATTTTTTTAAAAAATGAGAATGAAAAAAATATCCTTGTGATAAAAACAAGGGAATTTGTGTGATTTGATTTATTCTAGGCGAAATTAAAGTTTTCAACCTCGGTATTGGAATCTCGGGGAACTAGTGGAATAGTAATCATTCTCATTTACATCTTTCTATCTATCTATCTATCTATCTATCTATCTATCTATCTATCTATTTATCTATATATCTATCTTTATATCTATCTATCATTCTATCTTTCTATCTATCTATCTATCAATCTATCTGTCTATCTATATCTATCTATCTATCTATCTATCTATCTATCTTTATATCTATCTATCTATCTTTCGATCTACCTATCTATTAATCTATCTATCTTTATATCTATCTACCTATCTTTATATCTATCTATCTATCTATCTATCTATCTATCTATCTATCTATCTTTATATTTATCTATCTTTCTTTCTATCTATCTATCTATCTAGCTATCTTTATATCTATCTATCTATCTTTATATCGATATATCTATCTTTATATTTATCTATCTATCTTTATATCTTTCTATCTTTATGAAATTCACATTTTACAGAAACGAGCAATACGATTAATTGATAGCTCAAAAGCCACGTCTCATAGTGATCCTCTTTTCCTTAAGTATAAGATTCTAAAGATTAATGATCTGGTAGACTTTAACCAAGCTATATTTATGTATAAATATATACATAAACTTCTTCCTGCATCTTTTGAAAATATTTTTAAAAAGCTTGGAAACTTTGAAAGATCTCTTAACTATCAACTTGACATTCTCAAAATGTGCTCATTACAGTATTTACCATCAAGCTCTCTTCTTAAGATTTGGAATAACCTGCCTCTTGACTTAAAAAGAAGCAACTCTCTAAGTATATTTAAAAATAGACTACTAAATTCTCTTTTTGAAAATTATAGGACAATGTGTTATAAACCGAATTGCTATTCATGTAAAACTAATTAGATATGTTTTAATATGCTTTGATATTTGTTGTGTACATGTCAGAAAATTACTTTAAACTCTAGTTATTCGAATTAGTGTATAAACTATTTTGCATATGATAAATTCGCACCCTGATCTCTAATCGTTCTCCTTAAATCTATTTAATTGAAATATTTTGTTATTATTACTAAAATTAGGTGGAAAAAATAATCAAAACAGCCAAGAGCTATTTTCCACCTAATTGCTTTATACTTGTACTGTTAATATAATCATCAATTTTGTGATTGTAAACTCTATCTGTATACAGATACATTTATTTTAGCAATACACTTTATCTTATCTTATCTTATCTTATCTCACTATCTTTCTATCTATCTATCAATCTTTCTGTCTATCTTTGTACCTATCTGTCTATCTATCTATCTATATATCTATCTATCTATCTATCTTTATATCTATATATTTTTCTATCTACCTATCTATCTATCTTTCAATCTTTATATCTATCTATCTTTCTATCTATCTATCTATCTATCTTTCTATCTATCTATCTATCTTTCTATCTATTAATCCATCCATCTATCTATCTAGCTATCTATCTATTTATCTATCAACTGTTAATTGTCCATATTGGCAGATAAAGGATATCACTCCTGCAGATAGAAAAAAACGGGATAGGAAATTAATTTAGATACGTTTTTATATTCTCTTCAGTCCAACAGCAAATTACCAAAATTATTACACGGTGAAATGAAAAATTATATTAACTAAAATAAAAAAAACGCAATATATAGAACTAGTTAAAAAATAATTGTTGTTAGAATTTTGGTCAACCTTAAATAATGGTAGTACCATTAAAACTAAATGGGGGGATCTTTTAAATACAAAAGAATAATCTGTGTAGCCACTCTTATGTCGATCTACTCTCTGTAATATAAAGGTTTCCCCTCTTAGCATAATAAATATGGTTAAACTAACTGTTTTTAAACATAACATTTTGCTCTGAATATCAAATCACCGAAAACGAAAACTTTGTTCGAAATGCTTCAGAGATCGAACAAAATATTAGGCCGGGTTAACAGTGCGTTTCTTCATATATAAATTTAGTCTGAAGAAGGTCTAAACAAGGGGTCTTTGCCACAAACTCTAATTTTCAAATCCCCATAATCAGAGCCACCTTATGTTGAAGGCCTTAGATATTTCAAACTAGGTAATTTGCTATTTTTAAATAATCCAAGTTTGAAATATCAAAGGTTTACACCATCAGGTTGCAAAGATATGGGCATTAGAACGGCAAAGACTCAGTTTCTTTGTCCTCAAAAACTTAGTAGTAAGTAAAATTAAGTACAATTGGTAAAGACATATCTTGTTGGAAGTCCACAAAATTGAATTTACAATATATCCTCTGTGAACCAATGACTTAAGTTTGTTCTATTTATAAAATATGAATTAGCTGTATGCATGATAAGACCTGTCACAGCCATGATGAGAGGTTTTACATGAGCCACATCTTAACATTTGTCAAAAACAAAACAAAAAATGTTTTTTACATTTTTTCGAACATTTTTGGGCATTTATTTCAACCTCCCTAGCACGCAAACTATTAAAGTTGGCGGTTTAATTTTTTCAATGAGCTGGCCTTGAAAAATTGGGCTATGAATATACATTGCAATCCTATACTTTTACTTTCAGGTCTTTTCTATAGGGGGAGGAGGGGAAGGAGGGTGCGGAGTAGGACGCCCCCCAAGCTATACATAGATTCAGACCCCCCCCCCTCATTCTTTACAGGGGTAATCTCAAAATGTAAAGAGATCGGACAATTAGAGTTCAGACAAACTTGAAATTTAGATTTATCGCAGTAACTGAAAATATACTCAATAATATACTCGATTAATTTGGTTGAATCATGATTAAAAAATTACGGTTGACAGGATTGTTTTTAAAAGATTTCTGATGAACGATTAAGTTTTCGTAGCATCTCCAGGACTTAAAAATTGAAAATTGGCCTTTGCGTAATTTCGTTGGTGTTGCGCGCAGAAACTTTATGAATTCCGCGTAGTTTTCCCAATTTTCCCAATTGTGTTTAATTAAGATGGCACATGGAGACCTATAGCTGTAAGCTAAACCAGGCTTTCCTTAAATTTGAGAGAAAATATTGGTGCATTCTTGAAATTGAAAAAAAGGGGGGAAAATGTGTGAAGATAATGCGCGGCGGATCTGCTGCTAGGACTGGGGTCAACCCCAGCTATTTTCTTGAAAGGGCCTGAGTTCAGATCTTGTAAGGGTTAATTATTCCTAAACCGGAGCTTTATCATATACTACAAAAGAATTTTAGGGCAGAATATTAACCTTTAAACATCTGTGTTTTTGATTTTTACTTTATCAATTTAGAAATAGAAGAATGGAATTTAATAATGTGTCAAGTGGGTTATCCATCCCTGAAATTGCATGATAAAAAGTTGCACTGCTGTACTCGTACACTCAGGTTCTCTTTATTCGTCAAAACCATTTATAAAATCCGCTATCTTCTTTAACGTCCTCTCCTGCTCTTTTCCTGTCTTGTCCCTTTATCCTGTCTTGCCCTTTCTTATCCTATTATGTCCTGTCTTGTCCTATCTTGCCCTTTCTTGTATGATCTTGGCGTGTCTTGTCTTGTCTTGTCTTTTATTTTTCTGTATTATCTTATCTTGGCTTGTGTTTTCCTGTCTTGTCCTGTCTTGTCCTGTCTTGTCCTGTCTTGTCCTGTCTTATCCTGTCATGTCCTGTCTTGTCCTGTCTTGTCCGGTCTTGTCCTGTCTTGTCCTGTCTTGTCCTGTCTTGTCCTGTCTTGCCCTGCCTTGCACTGTCTTGTCCTTTCTTGACCTGTCTTGTCCTGTCTTGTCCTGTCTTGTCCTGTCTTGCCCTGTCTTTTCCTGTCTTGTTCTGTCTTGTCCTGTCTTGTCCTGTCTTGCCCTGTCTTGTCCTGTCTTGTCCTGTCTTGTCTTGTCTTGTCTTGTCTTTTCTTGTCTTGTCTTGTCTTGTCTTGTCTTGTCAGCCCTGTCTTGCCCTGTCTTACCCTGTCTTGTCCTGTCTTGCCCTGTCTTGTCCTGTCTTGTCCTGCCTTGTCCTGTCCTGTGCTGTTTCTTTGCCTCTGTTGTCCTGCTATAACCTATTTTGCGAATTTTCTTCATTCATTATTTCCTTCCTTTCTCAGATCTGTAAAATATGATTGTAAAAACTAAAAATTGAAGAGGACTACAGTGTGGAATGTAGAATATAATGCAGTTGGGGTTTAAGCTTGATCGTAAAATTGCATTTTTTCAACACATTCATGTCTTGTCACCTTCAGTAGCAGAAGTGAGGCAGAAAAAAACTGCAAAGCTAGGAATGCCTTCCCGTAGAAATGACGGTGAAAATCTAAAATTGAAATTGAAATGAGAAAAGTTCCCTGTATGCAATATAAAAACTATCAAAGTATCTACGAGTAAAATAAAAGGGTATAATTATACTCAAAGTTTTGACAAGCTTTAACATTGAATTTTTTCATTCACTTTTTATTAAAGAGACGTTATATTTCGAATTAACCTACATTTACAGAGGCATTTACAGGGTACCAATGTAAATGGTACATGCCAACACAAAAAGAGGATAACCCATGATCACGTCGATGTTTAAATTCAGTAATGATTTATAAAAATGCATGAAAACAACAAAGACAACATTTTGTCTTAGCATATACTAGTAATATTTGAAAAAAAAACTATATGATTTAAAAAAGTAGATTAAATTGTGTTTCAATATTTAAACCTAAAAACAGTTCAGGTAAGGACAATATTTCTACCAAGCTACTGAAGGAAATAATTGAAAGTATTGTCTATCCTATAGCGCATTTGTTTAACCTTTCTTTTAAAACAGGATATATCCCTAGTGATTATAAATGTGCAAAAATAATTCCTATCTTTAAAACTGAACAAAAAGATAAATTTAATAACTACAGACCAATTAGTATTCTACCAGCGCTAAGTAAACTTCTTGAAAAAATAGCTGCGACTCAAATGTTTAAATATCTTAACAAGTTTGAGATTTTCTATCAACATCAATATGGATTTAGACCACAACATAATACTAATCAACCTTTACTACACCTAATGAATAAAATTTACGAAAATCTTAATAAACCNAGGATTGAATATGAAAACAACCTACTCTGGTTAGGCGGGTCCAAACTACATAGTAAATTGTGATTTTTTATTTGTATTATCTCGTGCTTTGTAGTTGAATAAAAAATGAATGAAATGAATAAAAGTAAAGTGCCTCCTGCATGTATTTATATTATATAAAATTCACGAAACCTCGATACAAATACAAGTTTTTTCAAATCGAGCTCTCTAAAGATATAAGTTGTACCAATTCACAGCAGTACCTTTCAAACCTTTCTCTGTTCAAAAACAACAACAGAGATATCTTCGTTTTTCTTTCTGACATTTTCATCCACTGTTTCTGCAGGCACTCCATAATTTAAGAGCATGAAAAGTCCCTGTTTATAAACGATCATGTCCGTTTTCCTCAAATAGATTCTAGTACAATAGATGGCAACGTAGAATTTGTACACTCTCAGTACAGCTGTATTCTGACGTCACCAGTGTAAATTCAGTTTTCGTGTCCGACAAAATTATTAATAGTAATAATTTTAGAATAAAGTGCTTTTCTTACGGTAAAATAAGAGCATTTTTATGTGTTCTTTATTTTCTAATTTTACACTTTTTTATTTAATCTTGGAAAACATGGCACCTAATGTGTGAAAATTTCTTTTTCCTTGTTATATTTGACACTTGTGACGTCGTGTAAAATTGGTCCATTTCTCTGTTGCCACCTATTTTACATGATAATTTGGTTTTCCTAGTTTTTATCACGTCAAATACGTCATCATAAAAAATATAATCATGTGGGCATCAAATGTAAGATGAAGTAGACGTCAAGATTTCCACATATTCATATTAATGATTATTTGAGAAGTTATATTACATATCTTTAAATAGGCTTTTAGTAACAGATTTAGCTTTCTAATTTTAATTTTCGTGTGGAAATGTTTTCTTTTTTACTTCATACAAAAAAGATTGCAAATACTTCTCTTTGTGCTGATATAAATGTTTATTAGATGAATGTAAAAAGAAGTTGACTGCCGACTGTTTGATCTCTCGAACACTACAGTGATAACCTGAAAACTGAAGAATAGTAAGACGACTTTTAATCTCAAGTTATGATTTAAAATAGTCTAAGGAACATGAAGCACAGCAACTATGTCGTGGGTAAAGACCATGTTCAATTTATACGTTTTTAACTTTAATAATTCATTTTAATTAAATTTTACAATATTTTTAAACATTTATATGATATCAGATGAAAATAGTTTGAGATTTCTATGGTTCTTTATTTTCTTCGTGTTTACATCTTTCATACATCTTTCAATCATATATCGGCTAATTTTGAACATGAAGGATATCCTTGTAATTATCCTTGTAATTAGCCACTTTACAAAAAAGAACTATTTTTAGAAAGATCTTGCTTTTTTCCGAACCCTGTATTTATTTAATGTTCAATTAATAATTGAATTTTAATCAATGTAGTAAATCTATCTAATTTGTATGCAACATAAAATACTCTTAAATATTGTTTAATGTCGTCTTCATATTGCACAGTTGTCTGGTTCTTAGCGTCATTATATCATTTTGTTTGATTTTTTCATGAGCACTGATTTTTTCATACTTACTTACGCTTCTTGTTATATGAATCTGCGTAAATATGTACGAAAAAGGGTAAAATTATGAAAATAAAATGGATGGAAAATGAATATGGATGAATATTAAATGTGGGAAGATGCATATATGAATGGATGCTAAGTATGGTTTCAATGAACTGCGTATCATGGTAGCATCTGACATATCTTACAGGGTGTGCAGCAATTCTCACGGGTAGGTGAACATTTTTCTTCTTGTATTTCTTTATAAATGTCTGCACATCTGAATTAGCTACATAAATGTCCATAAACCTGTCTTAATTGTATTAATGTCTATTAACCTGTATAAACTTTATAAATGTCCACAAACCTGTATTGACTGTATTAATGTCAAGTAACCTCAATTTTATCTATAAATGTCCACAAACGTGTATTAACTACATAAATGTCACATAAACCTGAATTTACTGCTTAAATGTAAAAAAATCTGTATTAACAGCATAAATGTCCAAAAACCTGTATTAACTGTGTATAAACTTCATAAATGTCCACAAACCTGTATTAACTGCGTAAGTGTCCATAAATCTGTATTAACTGCGTAAGATCCATATATCTGTATTAACTGCGTAATTATCCATAAATCTGTATTAACTGTGTAAATATCCATAAACCTGTATTAACTGCCTAAATGTCCATAAACCTGTATATAATGCATAAATGTTCATAAACCTGTATTAACTGTAATGATCTCTGCTAACCTGCATTTTATGTAAAAGATGTCAAAAAACGTGTATTAACTACATTAATGTCACATGAATCTGAATTAACTGCTTAAATTTCTAAAAACCTGTATTAATTGCAAAAATGTCCATAAACCTGTATTAACTACATAAATATGCATAAACCTTTATTAACTGCATAAATGTCACAGAACCTGTAATTACTGTATTAATGTCTTTTAGCCTGTATTAACTGCACACATGTTTGTAAACCTGTATTTTCTGTATGAATGTTCATAAACCTTCGAAGCCTGCTACATGACACTATAAAAGTTTTTGTCCCACTTCTGAATAGAGTCTTCATATAGAGTAGTGAATGGGGTAATTATTCATATTATATATTCAGTTTTTAGAGCCATGAGTCGACATCATCCCTCTACCTGTACTTGACTTGAGAGGAGAGGAGAGGAGGGGGAGGGTGGGGGGTAATTACTGTCCAGTTAGAGAAGAGAAAAAAGAATTTAATTAATGTTCCCAAGCCTCCTTAACTGGTATTTAATTTAATTCTTGATTCTAGATCCTAGATTCTAGATTCTAGATCCTAGATCCTAGATCCTAGATTTTAGATCCTAGATACTAGATCCTAGACTCTAGATCCTAGACTCTAGATCCTAGACTCTAGATCCTAGACTCTAGATCCTAGACTCTAGATCCTAGACTCTAGATCATATAGACTCTATATCCTAGACTCTAGATCCTAGATGCATTCATTTATATTCTCCTGGACTAAAGACGACCTTGACAAGTCGTCTTTCTACTGTCTAGTTTCGTGGGACACCACGTAATGCTGGCGGCCCAGCGCCAATCAACTTCTACGTACAAAACTATTTAAGTGTGTTAAATTACACATAATTTCTATACCTACGGAAATGCCTTGAATATCGTTCTATGTTGGCAGGGTGTCCCCCATCATATTGGACCGTTTATTCAGGGTGTCCCACGAAACATGATAATTGGTGAATAATTTAAAATGCTCTCTTCCATAGTTACTTAAGTTGTTTAATACCAAAGAGAAATATAAGAATATTTAAAGGTAGTCATATTATAGTAAAATACATTTTAGTAAAAGATTTTATTGAAAGAAAAAAATGCGAAAAGTCTTTAATATCTATTACAGTATAGGGAAGAAGACATTCCAAATTATTTACCAACTGTCATGTTTTGTGGGACACCCTGTACCTCAAAATTGGGATTTTCTAATCAGAAAATTTAAAAGGTATGAATCATTAAAAAAATTTGTTTAGGGCTTAATATAAAATTTTCTTGCAGAAAATACTAGGTTTTTTCGAGTATTATTTGCGTATTTTGGCGATAAAACTTGGAGATAATCCAATATGGTTGGAATGGGACTCTCTGTAGTACAACCTCTATTGCTATAACACAAGGTAATGATGAAACCAGGGGACCGAAACGTTATGTATGTGTGTCTGTAACAAAAGAGTCTGGATCGTCATATTTTAAGAGACTTAGGTCGTATCTACAGTCTCATCCTTAGTGGGTAACCCTGTATATTTTTCAGATGGGTTTTCATTAGGTAGACATATAAGTAAGTTTGAAATTAATAGATAATAATGAAATATAATTTTAAAAGTAGGAAACAGGGAAATATGAAAAGGAGGTTAAGGAAGGGTAAACAAAGGGAGGAAGGAAGGAAAAGGAAAGGGGAAAAGGAAGGATGAAGAAAAGAAGGAGTGAAGAATGGGAAAAGGAAGGATAAAGAAAAGAAGGAAGGAAGGATGGAAACATGGAAGATGAAAGAATGGGATGAAACTGGAAGGTTTTTGTAGTTAAATCTGGGCGATGGGTGTATTAGCGAATGGGGGGTTGGGGGAATGTATAAAAGGCGAGTTAAGGGCCCCGGGCAATTTGCATCTTTCCTGGTACAACCAAAAATCATCAAGTACAGGGTGTCCCCGTAAAATTGAGAGACGACTTGAATATCGTCTTCGAATTCCGATAATTGATAAATGACATAAAGCGCATCAAAAAAAGAGACTAAAAGTCTAATGAGCTTTCCAAAATGAGGTCTACCTTCTTTGTATCTTTAAAATTGACGGAGATACTAAACATTTGATCAGTATTGATGATTTAAAATAAACTGGAATCTGGACACATTTCCTGATATCTCTGTCAATATTGAAGGTTTTTACCACATTTTGGAAATCCCGACACTATTAGTTTTCGATGTTAAATGTTTTGATTGTGATACTGCAAATTCATGTTCACGAAATAATCCCGCATGGAATAAAGGTGATAAAGAAGTCATCATTTAATTCCCATGTTTATTGGGACACCCTGTACACTCCACTGCAAGGAGTTTCACTAAATTGCATTTTTTTGTCTTGACTGTCGATATAATTCTCATCAAAAGAGTGCCATGTCCGATTCACAACAGTTTAAACCTTTATATGATCAAGAATGTGGAATACATCTTTGTGTTTTTAGCTTAAAAAGTGTTCATTCTCTAAATTTCCTTCATTTTTCTATAGTATAAATCCGCAGGTCACTTATAAAAAGAGAAACAACATTCAATTTTTAGCTAAAAAAAGAATATCTTAATCGTCGTTGGTTAGAAATGCATGCCATGGTGAATTAGGCAGAAATGTCGTCTCATGAAGAAAATCACACCGAAAGAATTATATCTAATCATGGCTTTTAGAATTATAGATTTTTAATTCTAAGCAAAAGATTTTGTAAAATGGTAGATAATTAAGCTTTTTTTAAGATATGACAAAAATTGAAAAATCGTGCTATAAAACCAAACGATGATTAAAGAAAACCGTAAAGGTCAATAAGATTTTATAAAAGGCCTTTTTAAATTGCATTGAGCAAGTAATTGACTATTTAAAAACTAATGGATAAAACTGGGTTTAGTACTTAACTAATTTGATGATTCTGAGGAACCAACCTAGAGACATTTTATTGGTTTGTTGATCAATGTCATATCATCAGCAACGTAATATAGTTAGACTAAGAGAAGAGATTCCCAGCGTGTTTTTTTTTTTTCATTTTTTATTACCATGCTTTGACCACCCTTGATGTTTTATTTTGACTATTTGAGAAATCATAATTTTGATGTCAAAGGTCTGAAAAGCTAGATAAATTTTTTGGGTTTATTTTCAATTGTCCTATACAATATACAAGATAAAAATGTATATTTAAAATTTTAAAGAACGAAAATTTTGAACTTGAAAATTACGTTAAATGCAACAAACTCAAATTTTCTAATTCCTATATCTTTACAACCTGATGGTGTCCACTTTTGCTAATTAAAACTATAGACTAAATGATCTAACAGAATGCATAGTTTGAATTCGCAAGGGTCTACAACATCGGGTTGCAAAGATAAAGGAATGAGAAAATCATAGTTTGTGGCAAAAACTCAGTTCCTTTTGCTTAAAAAAAATATTTTCATAAAAGAAAATTATCACCAGGCACATACTGTAATAAATTTTCAACTAACTCATTCCATAAAATATTTTACTGAATGTGGTGTTTGTGCGTAGTAGGCCAGAACATTGTTTTCCAGAGGAGAAAGGATATTTATTTTGGTTAGTTTTGGGTTTTATTAAATCTATATTTAATCTATATTAAATCTTAGAATGCGAACGATTTTAAATGATATAGAATTTAAGTTGAAAATTGTGATTCAGTCACAAAACAAAATTTCAGTCCAGTATTGAACAGTAGTCTATCTTTAGAACAGTAGGCTTGTATATAATTATAACAGTAGTCTGGTCTATCTTTTGACCAGAAGTCTGGTCTATCTAAAGAACAGTAGTCTGGTCTATCTATAGAACAGCAGTCTGTCTATCCTTAGAGCAGTAATCTGGTCTATCTAGAACAGTAGTCTGGTCCATCTATAGAACAGTAGTCAAGTCTATTTATAGAAGAGTAGTCTGGTATATAATTAGAACAGTAGTCTGGTCTATCTTTTGACCAGAAGTCTGTTCTATCTAAAGAACAGTAGTCTGGTCTATCCATAAAACAGTAGTCTGTCCATCCATAGAACAGTAGTCTGATCTATCTATAGAAGAGTAGTTTGGTCTATCTATAGAACAGTAGTCTGGTCTATCTAAAGATCAGTACTCTGTGTTTATCTAAAGAACAGTAGTCTTGTCTATCTATAGAACAGTAGTCTGTCTTGTGTCTATATATAGAACACTAGTCCGTCTAGTGTCTATCCATAGAACAGTAGTCTGGTCTATCTATAGAACAGTAGTCTTTCTATCCATAGAACAGTAGTCTGGTCTATTTATAGAACACTAATCTGTTCTATCTTAAGAACAGTAGTCCGGTCTATCTATAGAGCTGTAGTCTGTCTATCATAGAACCGTAGTCTGTTCTATCTAAAAAAACAGTGGTCCAGTTTTTGGTTCTCTGGCTCCGTGTTAAATAGTATCTTTTTTTTTCTCTGATCATCGTTTTAAGAAATACTTCCAGTTTCATCTTAAAAGTTATGGAAGCTTTTTATATAAAACTATTCACATAAAATTTAGGTGAAACTAATTTTATGAAACTATTCATCTGAAAGTTATATTGCTGTTTCATCTGTCAAGTTTAAACCAAAAAAAAAGAAATAATTTAAGTATAAAGTATTAAAGTATCAGTTTTACATATTTAAGAGCTCCATGAATAAATTGGAGGACACCCTGTACAGTGTATAAAACCAAAATCATAAGGATTAAGGTCAGTCTGAATACATATATTTGAGGACACCCTGTGGTAGATTCTATGCATGATTATATTTGAGACACCCTGTGGTAGATTATATGATTGATTATATTTGAAGACACCCTGTGGTAGATTATATGCATGATTATATTTGAGGACACCCTGTGGTAGATTTTATGCATGATTATATTTGAGGACACCCTTTGGTAGATTATATGCATGATTATATTTGGGACACCCTGTGGTAGATTATATGCCTGATTATATTTGAGGACACCCTGTGGAAGATTATATGCATGATTATATTTGAGGACACCCTGTGGTAGATTATATGCCTGATTATATTTGAGGACACCCTGTTGTAGATTATATGCATGATTATATTTGAGGACACCCTTTATTTCGATTATGGGAAAGCCTGGGAACCCTGAATAGCTGTCGGTAAACTCCAATATGCAGATGGGTGGAGGGGGGAGGGAGAGGGGATGGGGGGGATGTAGATTAGGACACAAGGTTGAAGGGGGTGGGGGCTGTATAGATTGTGGAACGCTTTGAACGGGGTGGTAAAAGTAAGTAAAGTATGTGGGGGGGGATGGTCGGTTTACTATTCTCAGCTTTGATACAAATTTTCTTCCCTCTTTTTTCATTTATGCGCTCCCTTTCTTTTTTCCTTTGATTTCTTCCCTTATTTTTCCCTTTATTTTCTCTCCTTTATTTTTCCTTTATATTCTCCTTCATTTATCTTTTATTTTCTCCTTCATTTTTCCTTAATTTTTTTTTGTCTCCTTTATTTTCTCCTTCATTTTTCCTTTATTTTCTCTCCTTTATTTTTCCTTTATTTTCTCTTCTTCATTTTTCCTTGATTTTCTCCTTAATTTTTCCTTTATTTTCTCCTTCATTTTTCCTTTATATTCTCCCTTTTTTCCCCTTTAATTTATTTTATTCTTTTTCCTTTATTTTCTCTTCTTCTTTTTTTCCTCTTTTCTCTCCTTCTTTCTTTCCCCCCGAAAGAAATGAGGAGAGAATAAAGGAAAAAAGAAGGGAAGAAACAAGAAAGAAAAAAGACGGGGAAAGGATAAAAGAAGAATGAAAGGAAGAACATCAGGAGAAGAAAAATGGAAGAGAGGAAGAAAGTATTCAAAATAGATTATTTTGATATTATTGATAAATTTTTGTTTAACATTAATAATCTATCTCACTCTTGTTATTTTCTTTTGGTTTTTGAACTCCACATATATGCACACAATTCACAATAATTTCAAAGGAGAAAAGAATTATAGAAAAGTTGTTAAGGAAAAGTTCAAAAAATGGGGACTCGGGAGAAAAACTAAAAAGTGGGGTGTAAGAGAAATACTGGAGAAAGACTCCGAGGTTTGCGTAATAACATGTTTTTGTTGTTGTTATTGTTGTACCCTGAAAGTCAAGGTTAAATACGTAAACAGTACAAATAGTACACATACAAACTTTAATATTATTATTTTCAAATCTAGAGCAGGTTTTGTATTTGCCACACAAAACAATAGACAGGGTTACCCACAAAGATTAAGACTGTAAGGACGACCTACAAGTCATAAAAGTGATGTGCGCCCTTTTACTAAGAAACAGTCTTTAAATGGTTATTTTTACAGATTTTACAATAACAGAAAAAATACACAGTTTACAATTTACACCGGAACAAAAATGTAAAGAAAAATATAGATAAGTTCGTTACAGTCGTCTTTGAAGTCTCATTCATTCTGGGTTCTGGTTTCCCCTGTATACAGGATTCTAGATAGAAAACGTTTAAAACCTTCATAAAGGGTGTTTAACCTAATTATTGAGTAGTTTGAAACTAAATATCGAGTTATATAGAAACGCCGCCATATTTTATTTTACGGATTTAAAAAATCGTTTAAAAGGTATTTTTATTTAAAGGTGGTCATTAGAAAAAGCATTCATGAAAAAAAAATATGAAAAAGTGCATAAAAGACGTTTTACTGGAAAATTAGGACGCGTGGGTCGTTTCATAGAAAGGCATTTTATAGCTGCACTCATATATAAGAAAATAATAGATATGGAAAATTCATAGATAACGACAATTCGAAGATAGAGAAAAATCTAGGGTTTTTATCTTAAAAATATTATTGTACAATTTTTCGAGAAAGAATTAAAAAATTTTCAAAAAATTAAACAATCTATATCTTTTTTATGTCTTTGTCTATAAAATGTCCTGTCTATAAAATGTCCGGTCTGTCTTTGAAAAGTCTTATTTTTTACATCTCTGATCTATTCAATGTCTGCAGTATCTAAAATGTCTATTAAATGGCCATTCTTTAAAATATCCTGTTTTTTGAATGTCCAGTCTTTAAAATGTCCGATCTATTAAATGTCCAGTCTTTAAAATGTTTTATTTGCATAATATCCTTTTGTTGCTTAAAATTATAACGTTTTTTTTCAATTTTCAATTGTGACTTATTTGACTGATTTCAAACGGGCAATTATCCCTCCTGTATGATGATTGCCAACTAAAAGGGTTTGAAACCGAAATGCAGTGCAAATCCAAATCCAAATCCCAGAACCTAGTCTATGAAAAGTCATAAGAATCTATGTGAGAAAATAACGAAGGAAAACCCAAAATATAAACTGGGGGCAAAAGTCTTACAATTGGTTAATTGAGTTTTCCTCACGACAAACTAAAGTAAAATTACACGTAGGTATAAAACCTTTTATGTTTTCTATCATAACTCCTCCTTCTTGAAGAACTTTTGAGAAGAACAAAATGTTTAAATTTCTAAAATGTTGTTGCAGGATTCTTTTCTCATAATTGTGCGTCAAATTAAAACTAGAGGAGCTACGATGTCACAAAGTCGCATCCGTTATGCCGTATGTCACAATGTTTCAGATAACTTTTGTTAGAATGCGTCCGACCAGTTTTTATAATTGACAATCTGTGGCGTTTCCTTTCACTGAACCTACATCAAGCTTTTAAACGCCTAAAGAGTGCGTTGGGGGTGGGGGGGGGGGGNGAATCCTATGATACAGCTAGTTATATTGAATCCTATGATACAGCTAGTTATATTGAATCCTATGATACAGCTAGTTATATTGAATCCTATGATACAGCTAGTTATATTGAATCCTATGATACAGCTAGTTATATTGAATCCTATGATACAGCTAGTTATATTGAATCCTATGATACAGCTAGTTATATTGAATCCTATGATACAGCTAGTTATATTGAATCCTATGATACAGCTAGTTATATTGAATCCTATGATACAGCTAGTTATATTGAATCCTATGATACAGCTAGTTATATTGAATCCTATGATACAGCTAGTTATATTGAATCCTATGATACAGCTAGTTATATTGAATCCTATGATACAGCTAGTTATATTGAATCCTATGATACAGCTAGTTATATTGAATCCTATGATACAGCTAGTTATATTGAATCCTATGATACAGCTAGTTATATTGAATCCTATGATACAGCTAGTTATATTGAATCCTATGATACAGCTAGTTATATTGAATCCTATGATACAGCTAGTTATATTGAATCCTATGATACAGCTAGTTATATTGAATCCTATGATACAGCTAGTTATATTGAATCCTATGATACAGCTAGTTATATTGAATCCTATGATACAGCTAGTTATATTGAATCCTATGATACAGCTAGTTATATTGAATCCTATGATACAGCTAGTTATATTGAATCCTATGATACAGCTAGTTATATTGAATCCTATGATACAGCTAGTTTCTAGTTTCCGTTCTTGTAGTTAGATTTTGATGAGGTGGAAGGGTTTATAGTGTTTTATGGATGTAAAAATCCTATTACGGGGCGATATAAAAACAATGCTAAGGTTTCATTCTTCAAAATTGTTTATTTCAGCCTTCAAACTTTCAGCACAGAATATTTTATGAATTTATGTCCGACATTTTTGTCTTATCATCACTCACTCGTTTAAAGACTTTTTACTCATTCACTTATTCACTCACTCACTCACTTACTCAACCGGTTACTCACTTAATTATTTGCATATTTATTCATTTTCTTACTCATGATCACTTTATTATTTAGTCAATCACTTGCTCACTACCTAATTCACTCACTCAATTACTTTCCAACAGACTCTCAATAAATTAAAAAAAGGTGTTGAAGTCATAATTTTAAAACCTTCTAACCGTCTTTCAATTTTCATTCATTTATTCAAGAGGTAAATTTTTTGCTAATTCTGTGATTGAAGTTCTGACGTAAATAAAGTAAAAAAATAAAAAAAGGAGTCAAAAATACTCTAAGGATTTAACCTAAACATAATTATCTCTATATATTCCTACTCTATTAATATAATACTCTAAGGATTTAACCTATACAGAATTATCTCTACGTATTCCTACTCTATAAATATAATACTCTAAGGATTAAACCTATACATAATTATCTCTATATATTACTCTTCTATCAACATAATACTCTAAGGATTAAACCTATATATTATCGTCTCTATATATTACTCCTCAATCAGTATATTCCTCTAAGGATTAAACCTATACATAATTATCTCTATATATTCCTACTCTATTAATATAATACTCTAAGGATTTAATTATCTCTATATATTACTCCTCTATCAGTATAATACTCTAAGGATTAAACCTATACATAATTATCTCTATATATTCCTACTCTATTAATATAATACTCTAAGGATTAAACCTATACATAATTATCTCTATACATTACTCCTCTATCAGTATAATACTCTAAGGATTAAACCTATAGATAATTATCTCTATATATTACTCCTCTATCCTTATAATACTCTAAGGATTAAACCTATGCATAATTATCTCTATATATTACTCTTCTATCAATATTATACTCTAAGGATTAAACCTATACAAAATTATCTCTACATATTCCTACTCTATTAATACAATACTCTAAAGATTAAACCTATACATAATTATCTCTATATATTACTCCTCTATCAGTATAATACTCTAAGGATTAAACCTATGGATAGTTATCTCTATATATTACTCCTCTATCAATATAATACTCTAAGAATTAAACCTATGGATAATTATCTCTATATATTACTCCTCTTTCAGTATAATACTCTAAGGATTAAACCTACAGACAATTATCTCTATATATTACTCCTCTATCAGTATAATACTCTAAGGATTAAACCTATGCATAATTATCTCTATATATTACTCCTCTATCAGTAAAATACTCTAAGGATTAAACCTATAGATAATTATCTCTATATAGTACTCTTCTATCAATATAATACTCTAAGGATTTAACCACAAAACATTATCTAAAGTATAAGATGGTAAAGGAACCCCCCGGCCCCATCATTTATTGATGTTTTCAACACAGCCCATGTCAGAGATTTTACATCAGGGGTTTGTGTAGATTTAGTTTTATATCAATTTTGGAAATTAAGGTGGGAGGGGGTCTTTCCAGTTTATGAGAAAAAAAAATAATTGTGATAACTAATGGAATTTTAAACTTTTATCAAGAAATCTTGTTTTTTTTTTTAAATCTCAAGTTCGTTTTCTGGTCATCCATGAAAGCCACAAAAATCTGTTTTAAAAAAGTTTCTTGTCGTAAAAAGTTGAGTTCTGTGAAAAATTAGCTGAATAAGATGTCTGATGCTTGTATTAAACAAAAGAAAATTCTAATGCACATAAAAGATTTTTTTTCGTTCCGCCATTTTTAAATATTGCAGACAGAATAAAAGAAAAGATTGAATAAAAATAATGTTAAAAAATGGAGAAATCTTTGATTTTCTGTCTGAAAATTAATAAGACATGAGTACAAGGATTTCAGGAGGAATTCAATTTTTTCTAAAAAAAGGGTTACATGTGTGAAAACCTTGGTGAAGAACTTGTAAATTCACCATTTATCCTTTACATTTAAATATTCTTGAAAGTTTTGTTTTTTTTAAATGTCAAATCCCCGAAACTCTGTGAGGTTACCACCCCCGGAAGGAAGCGCAAAAACGTTCCATCAACTCGGAAGAAATTCTTCAACCAAAATTTTGTATAATTTCAAAAAAGAAACCAGAGATTGGAATATTCGCAATATATAAAAACGTGATGTCACGTGACCCTTGTCTGATTCACAACGATCCTTTTAACCATTGGTCTATCAAGGTTGAGATGACGAAGAAATCCTTATTTTTCTGGCTAAAAATGAGTTTAACTGTCTGTACTTAGTTCGACTACTTTTGCTATTTATTAATTATGATTTTAATCCTAATTGAAACACTTTTTATAAAAATTGAGGAGTTTGAATAATGATTTTAAATTATTCTGTGAGTTGAATAGTTTAACTAGAAAATTCTAAATTTATTCTTTGAATAATCAAAATTAATTATCATCATGATCTTTACAAGTATGTCACAAATTGACAAATTGACATACATGACCAGGGAAGGCCCGTAAAAATGAAGAAAATCAAGCCGGAAATTTTTTTTTTTATGAAAATGCGCTAATTCAAAATGCAACAATTAGAGACTAAATTTGTTTATAGGGAAGGAGACAGGATGTTTGTCTAGTTAATGAAAATAGAATAATTATTTTTTTGTTTTATAGCATCATATATTCTATTGTTCTAATCGTTGGATAGTTTTGTCTATCTCCCGCTACAAGTGACAGAAGTAGTGTATAAAATTTTGAAGTGGGCGGATCAGGAACGCCCCCCACTTTACACTAATGCAACCTCAACTTAGATTTCCTATCAGGGGTTATACCACACTGTGTGGAGGGGGGGGGGAGATTTCACACTCAGACTTGATTTAAGAAATTATTAAATTATAGAACAAGGAAAGTTTTTACTTCAAAATCAATAAATTTTTTCTTAATTTTGAACCACAGAGCATTTATTTTTTAACGGGGGGGGGGCGGGCAGTAAATCAGCCCCCTCCACATGAGCATAAGGGAGGGCAGGGAGGAGCACTATTAAGGGGGGATAGGAGGGGAAGTCAATTTTTGCCCCATTTTTAAGGATAAAAGATCATTTATCAGATAGATGACATTGGTCAAACCATAATAATAGACAATCCTCCTTAGTCCTCACAACCATCATAGCGTTCTTTTACTCTCAAACTTTTCTGATAATCTCGTTTTTTTCTGCTTCATTTTCCTTTTTTCATTTAACTTTTCTGATAATCTCGTTTTTTAGTTTTCTCTCTCTTTTTTTATTCCTTGCCATTTACTTTAATCTTTTTTCTTTTCTTTTTTTCTTCAAGTTTTTTCTGTGCGGCACATTTTCTTTATTCTATTTTCCTTCATTTTCTTTGCTTTCCTCAAATTTTATTTTATTTTCTTTGTTATCTTTATATTTTTGTCATTTACTTTTTTTAATACTTTTCAATTTCCTTTTTTCCCTTTGATTTGTCTATTTTAATTTTTTTTCTTTCTTCTAGTTCCTTTTATTATTATTTTTCCTTCTTCCAGTTCCTTTTATTATTATTTTTCCTTCTTCCAGTTCCTTTAATTATTATTTTTCCTTCTTCCTGTTCCTTTAATTATTATTTTTCCTTCTTCCAGTTCCTTTTATTATTATTTTTCCTTCTTCCAGTTCATTTTAATATTATTTTTCCTTCTTCAAGTTCCTTTTAATATTATGTTTCCTTTTTCTAGTTCCTTTTTTATTATTTTTCCTTCTTCAAGTTCCTTTTATTATTATTTTTCCTTTTCCAGTTCCTTTTATTATTATTTTTTCCTTCTTCCAGTTACTTTTAATATTATTTTTCCTTCTTCCAGTTCCTTTTAATATTATTTTCTCCCTTCTTCTATTCTTTTATTTTCTCTTCTTGCTTTTTTCAATTTTTTCTTTTTCTAATTTTTTTTTTCAGGCTTTTTCTTCTTTATTTTCCATTTCCCCTTTCTTTTTATTTTCTAACATGAAATGAATATATTTAGAAAACCTCTAGAGTAAAAATAAGAGCGTCTACGGGTGGCGCCTAAGGTAAGATGGATTGAAGAAAAGTTTATAAAAGTTTAGTAAACCTAGTTTTTATTCCCTTTATCCTTTATAATTATACTTAAAGTTTAATGTATTTTCACTAAGAGTGAAAGTTAGTTTATTAATTTTTAATAAACTACAAATTAAATACAATTTGTTTGTTATTCAAAATCTGAAATAAAATTTAAATAAGTTTAGGGGGAAGTAATAATATGATTTGAATATTCCTAGATAAAACTGTTAAACAGATATATAGATGGATATAAATTATATAAATGTTTATGGTTATGTTCATGTTCATTTTCCAAGTTAATGTTTAAATTTTCAACGTTAATGGTGTCATGTTCATCTTCATGGTTAAATTCATTTTCATGTTTAAAATTAAAAGGGTATATATAGGGGTAAATATTACTTTCAATTATTTTCTTTCTCCGCTATAGTTTCAGCAGAAGTAAATATTTCCATTTACTGATAGCGCCGATTGAAGGATTCATAACGATCTGATTGGATAATTAGAAAAATCGAAAGATAGATGTTACCGCCATACTATTTCTGTTGGTTCAGAATAAACAACAACCACATGACTAAATCCTGATTGGATGAGGCGCTAATGGACTCGGGATAAAGGTGTGTCTCGAACTTTCTCTAAAATATGGTTTAAATATTAAAACATCTTCTCCAT
Source organism: Eurytemora carolleeae (assembly GCF_000591075.1). Taxonomy (NCBI): domain Eukaryota; kingdom Metazoa; phylum Arthropoda; class Copepoda; order Calanoida; family Temoridae; genus Eurytemora; species Eurytemora carolleeae. Next base: position 58,893 of record NW_019397400.1, read on the forward strand.
TTATGTTTATCTCAACGTACATTTAAAAAACTATTTTTTTTAAAATTATTCTATGGGCTGTTCCCTGATGGGTATATCCAATAAACGTCAAAGCAACTGAACCGATCGGGTCCAATTTTTGGGGTAACACACTTGACCCCATCAGGGAAGGTTTGGGCCGGTAAATTTTTTTTTACAATTTTTGAAAATTCGCAAACGAAAACAGAAAAATTTGATAAATTTATTGTTATCATTTTATAATGTAAAAAAGGCGCAATTCAAAAAGCCAAGATCATGATAAGAAAACGTATTTATTTAAATCTATACGCGCTTTTATCAGTGCAAAGATTTAAAAAGGAGATGAGTCGGTGCCACCCTTAGAGAATGAAAAACGAAAATTCAACCTAGGTAAACCTTCTTTCTCTAAATATAAATTTGGCTTGTCTGTCTGTCTGTTTGTTTGTTTGTATCCAATAAACGTCAAAACGGCTGAACCGATCGGGCCCAATTTTTTTGTGAGACATCACGTGACCACAGGGAAGGTTTATGAATGATAAAATTTTTTTTTAAAAATGTGTTTTAAAGGTTTTTTATTTTGAAAAAAATTAAATTCTTGAAAATATCCGCGAATTTTTTTTAAAAATTCGCAAAATTTTTTTCTTCTTTGTTTTAAAATGTAAACAAAAAGAACATGTTCACAACTTAAATAGAAGATGGGCGCGAAGCGCCCTAAAAGCCTAGTCTATATAAATTTAGCTTGGGTGTTTGTTTGTTTGTATCCAACAAACGTCAAAACGGCTAAACCGATCGGGCCCAAATTTTGTGTGGGACCTCACTTGACCCCAGGGAAGGTTTATTGAATGATCAAAATTTCAAACATCTTTGTTTAAAAGTTTTTTTTTGTTGTAAAATTTTGAAAATTCGCGAAAAAATATTATGATATCCGCAAATTTTTAAAAATTCTTTTTTATACTGTACAAAGAGAAGATGCTCACAGATGAGACCACAATTAAAAGTTGAAATAGAAGATGGGCGCGAAGCACCCTAGGACCTTAGTTTTAGATACCCATTAAAATAGCCAGAAATGGTTAGGCAGGAGCCATGGCTAATAATCATTTATTTATAAATTATACAATTTAAAATGTATATACCGTTATTTTAGCCGAAAATACAATTCCATCTATCTTACTAAATATAGAGACTAATTGTAAAAGTTTTTCCTCGAAAAGACAAGAATGTTTTTTTCCTTTTTTTAAATTCTATGGGATTTGATGTAATAATGGTTCAATATTTTAGGTCGTTTTTATTTCTAAATCTTTAAATAATGAACATTTTTTACTAGTTATCCAACTTTCAAAACCATTTCTAGGCAAAGAGTTGTAGCAAAGAGTTATTTATTATTTATAAATAATTTATGTTTACCCTTGTCTCTACCTGATTTCTTGGTTCTGACTTGGTTTAAGAGAAAAGGGTTTCTTGGTTCTGACTTGGTTTAAGAGAAAAGTATTTGCTCGGTTTAAGAGTAGAGGGTTTGGCTTGGCTTAAGAAAGAATGGATTGGCTTGGCTCTATTTTGGTTTAAGAAGGTTTGGTTGGTTCTGGTTTGGCTTGGTTTAAGAGAGAAGGCACTGTTTCTGGTTTAAGAGGGAATGATTTGGTTTGGTTTAAGAGAGAAGGTTTTAGTTTGGTTTTGGTTTAGTTCTGGTTGGCTTAAGAGAGAAGGTTTTGGCTTGGTTCTAGGTTTGTTTAAGAGAGAAGGATTTGATTTGGTTCTGGTTTGGTTTAAGAGAGAAAGTTTTAGTGGGTTTTGGTTTGGTTTAAGAAAGCAGGTTTTGGTTTGGTTTTGAGGTTATTCAATCAAGAGAGTAAGTTTTTACCCAAAGTCAAATATCTCTTTTCAGGTTAGATTGATGAATTTCTCAGATATCATATAAATACCCCCCCCCCCCATCAATATACATCCCGCCCCCTTAGCGCATTGGAAAGAATATATTTTTAAAGAAATTTTAAATATCTCTCTCTGTAATAGATTCTAAAAAAGAAAACATTTTCTATAAAGATAATAACAGAGTGTCTGGGAAAAAATCATTGGAGTACTGTCTGAGACCTCAACGTACTGCCATATCATCTGAGGCCCCACATTTTTTTGATGACTCCTTGATTTCCTGGGGATATCTATTTGTCCCTGTATATGTCTCTCTCTCGTTATATGTATAAATGTATATATGATTATATATATAAATATATATATTTTGTTATATCTCTTTATCCTTGTACCACTATCCTTGTATCTTTGTATTCTTTCCTCTCTAGTATCTATTTGTCTCTCTGTATCCCTTTATCTCTACATATCTACTTGGCCCTGTATCCTGGTATCCTTGTATCCATATGTATCCTTGCAACTCTAGTATCTATTTTCTCTGTATTCCTTTATCTCTACATATCCATTTGGCCCTGTATCCTAGTATCCTTGTATCCCTGCAACTCTAATATTGTCTCTGTATAAATGTATCTCTACATATATTTTTGGTCCTTTATCCTTGTATCCTTGTATCCTTGTATCCTTGTAACCTTGCATCTCTGTATCCTTTATCCTTGTATCCTTGTAACCTTGTATCTCTGTAACCTTGTATCACTGTATCCTTGTATCCTTGTATCCTTGTATCCTTTTAACCTTGTATCTCTGTATCCTTGTATCCTTGTATCTATGAAACCTTGTATCTCTGTATCTCTGTATCCTTGTAACCTTGTATCTCTGTATCTCTGTATCCTTGTATCCTTGTATCCTTGAAACCTTGTATCTCTGTGTCTATGTATCCTTGTATCCTTGAATCCTTGTATCCTTGTAACCTTGTATCTCTGTATCCTTGTATCCTTGTATCCTTGTAACCTTGCATTTCTGTATCTCTGTATCCTTGTAACCTTGTATCTCTGTATCCTTGTATCCTTGTATCCTTGTAACCTTGTATCTCTGTATCTCTGTATCCTTGTATCCTTGTATCTATGAAACCTTGTATCTCTGTATCTCTGTATCCTTGTAACCTTGTATCTCTGTATCCTTGTATCCTTGTATCCTTGAAACCTTGTATCTCTGTATCCTTGTATCCTTGAAACCTTGTGTCTCTGTATCCTTGTAACCTTGTATCTCTGTATCCTTGTATCCTTGTATCCTTATAACCTCGCATCTCTGTATCTCTGTATTGTGTACCATACTATCTAAATATAGCGGTGTATTGTTTATATTCAACCAATGAGAGAGGGCGGCGCTACATTGCTTCTGACCAAGCAAGACCAAAGGGTTGTGTAGGCCCTGCATGGATCAGTAGGACCCCTGTAGAAGAGTATTTTAACGACAAATTGGACAACTAAATAAAATTTTGTTTTGAAACTGTGACCAAAATGTCTTATTTGATGTAAATTTACTGCCAGTAAAATTATGAATAATAATTGTCTTTTTTGTCGATTTTCGTATAAATATCCTAAGAGTCCTTTGTAAAACCAGAAGCTACTACTGCCTTACTCAATCCAATTCTGAGACCGCCTCAGAGCCAACAAACAACTTGTCCTTTCTAAGGAAACATGAAATTGTCAATGTTAACTTCAGGAAAGAATAAAAAATTGAGGAAAAATAGTTAAAACAGAAAATTGAAGTAATGAATATATTTGCTGAATTCGGTTGAAAACAGCTTTGCAATCTTCGAGATCCAAAACTACTCTTACGCATTAAATTGCAAATACAGAGCAATGGAAATTAAAAAATTTTGCAATAAAATAGTTCAAAGCCAATTTTTCCAGAAAATATAGACTTTTATCCTAAAAACATACAATTTTTATCCTGAAAACATAAACTTTTTATCCTAAAACATAAACTTTTTGTCCTGAAAACATAGACTTTTTATCCTGAAAACATAGACTTTTTATCCCGGAAACATATACTTTTTATCCTGAAAGCATAAACTTTTTATCCTGAAAACATAAACTTTTTATCCTGAAAAATAGACTTTTTATCCTGAAAACATAAACTTTTTATCCTGAAAACATAAACTTTTTATCCTGAAAACATAGACTTTTTATCCTGAAAACATAAACTTTTATCCTGAAAACATAAACCTTTTATCCTGAAAACATAAACTTTTTATCCTGAAAACATAGACTTTTTATCCCGGAAACATAGACTTTTCATCCTGGAAACATAAACTTTTTATCCCGGAAACATAAAACTTTTTTATCCTGAAAACACAAGCTTTTCATCCTAAAAACATAAACTTTTTATCCTGAAAACGTAGACTTTTTATCATGAAAACATAGAGATTTTATCCTGAAAACATAAACTTTTTATCCTGAAAACATAGTCTTTTTATCCTGAAAACATAAACTTTTATCCTGAAAACATAAACCTTTTATCCTGAAATCATAAACCTTTTATCCTGAAATCATAAACTTTTTATCCTGAAAACATAAACTTTTTATCCTGAAAACATAAACTTTTTAACCTGAAAACATAGACTTTTTATCCTGAAAACATAAACCTTTTATCCTGAAATCATAAACCTTTTATCCTGAAAACATAAACTTTTTATCCTGAAAACATAGACTTTTTATCCTGAAAACATAAACTTTTTATCCTGAAAACATAGACTTTTTATCCTGAAAATATAAACCTTTTATCCTGAAATCATAAACCTTTTATCCTGAAAACACAAATTTTTCATCCTAAAAACATAAACTTTTTATCCTGAAAACATAAACATTTTATCCTGAAAACATAAACCCTTTATCCTGAAATCATAAACCTTTTATCCTGAAATCATAAACCTTTTATCCTGAAATCATAAACTTTTTATCCTGAAAACATAGACTTTTTATCCTGAAAAAATAGACTTTTTATCCTGAAAACATAAACTTTTTATCCTGAAACCAAAGATTTTTTTCCCTCTAATCATGAAACCATTGACAATTCTTTTCTAAACCCATGTTTAATTTTTCCTGAACCCCTCAAACTTTTTTGATAATTTTTCTTGAAACCGATAGATAAACTTTCCTAAAATTATAAGCAATTTATCTTGAAACCATAAATTATTTTTCTAGACACCAGAGACAATTTTATATGAAGCAAAAGGCAATTTAGCATGAAACCATAAGCAAGTTTTCTTGAACCATAAATAATATTTCTGGACACCATAGACAAGATTTCCTGAAACCACAGACATTTTCCAGAAACCAAAGTCATTTTCCGGAAACCATAGTCATTTTCCCAAAACCATAGACTTTTTCCAGAAACCATAGTCATTTTCCAGAAACCATAGACTTTTTCCAAAAACAATATACTTTTTCCAGAAACCAAAGTCATTTTCCAAAAACCATTGTGATTTTCCAGAAACCATAGACTTTTTCCAGAAACCATAGACTTTTTTCAAAAACCATAGTTTTTTTCCAGAAACCGTAGACTTTTTCAAGACATCATAGACTTTTTCCAGAAACCAAGAGAAAATACAAAAAAAAGGCTTCAGCGGTACAGAGTAATTAAATAGTTAAAGTAAAAAGAAGAAAGCAAGAACTATAAAGTAAAGTAGAAAGGAGAAAGCAAGAACTATAAAGTAAAGTAGAAAGAAGAAAGCAAGAACTATAAAGTAAAGTAGAAAGAAGAAAGCAAGAACTATAAAGTAAAGTAGGAAGAAGAAAGCATAACTGAAAAAGTAAAGAAGAAAGCAGAAAGCAAGACTTAGGGCGTAAAGAAGAAAGAAGTAAGCATAGTGAAATTAGAGAAATTAGTGAAAACTAAAAAAGTAAGAATTAAAGAGTAACTGACAAAAAAGAAAGCAATATTTGAAAATTATATTAGAAAGAAGAAAGCAAAAATAAAAGAATAAAAGAGAACACCCAGAAAACAAGACCTACAGAGTAAATTATAAAGTAGAAAGCAAGATGTAAAGAGTTAAGTAGAACGTAGAAAGCAAGAACAAAATGATAAAGTAGAAAGTAGATTCCTTCTTTCCCTCCCCGCCCTTTCTTTTCATGGTCTATTCTTTCCCTGCCCTCTTCCCACCTTTCAAAGAAACGTTTAAAAAGTTTTATTGTTCCTATTTTTTCTCTTTTTTTCAGTAGTTTCAGTCAAACGCAAATATCAAGGTTAATTTTCTTTAAAATGTTTCTTTCTAGTTTCTCCTTCAATTTTCACTCATTATAGGATTGCAAGCCAAGCATCGCAGGGTAACTTTGTTTTAGCAAGGGAAGAAAATACAATATTTTCTCGAGGGATGGGGGGGGGGGAAGGGTGCAGAACTATACCCCCTTTAAGCAGCCTTTATTAATTTTTTAAAGTCCTTACCTCATTTGCATGTCCTTTGATCAATTGTACGCCCTTAAATAAATTACACGGCCTTACAAAAATTGCACGTCATTATATCAATTTCACGCCCTTAGATCAATTGCACGTCCTTAGATAAATTGGACATCCTTAGATTAATTACACGACTTTAATCAATTGCACGTCATTAAATCAATTGCATGTCCTTAAATCAATTGAACTTCCTTAGAGCAATTGCACTCCCTTAGATCAATTGCACGTTCTTAGATTAATTGCACGCCCTTAGATCAATTGCACGGCCTTATATCAATTTCACGCCCTTAGATCAATTGCACGTCCTTAGATCAATTGCACGCCCTTAGATCAATTGTACGTTCTTAGATCAATTGCACGCCCTTAGATCAATTGCATAATTGCACAATTTATCTGTTGATTATCAATTCAACAGTTTGATTGTCCTGTGATTAATTTCAACATTTGATTCACCAGAAGATCATCTTAAGATCGTCAGTTGATCAAAATAAGTCATTTCAACTGTAGGATGAACTTTGACCTATTTTACAATAAAATGAGAAATTGTATAATCATAATTGATAATTTTATTAAATGATTTTTGAAAATTTTGGATTAGGTTTTTGAAAATTTTTGTCGAGATAATTATTTTAACTTTTGTTTTTAAAGCAATCATGAGAAAAACTGATTAAAAAATGTTTATTCATAATCCACCTAATTTGTTTTTGCAACTGTGGGAAAACTTGCATTGTGCGCATTTTCATTTCAATTTCAAATTGCTGCAAGATAAATTTTGCATCGTTTTTTTCGATCTGATAATTTTTACAGGGAGGTTATTAAATTCAGATATTTTTTACTTGATTGGAATTCACAGATTGATTCCTTAAAATAATAAAAAAAAACATTGGACACTAATTGATAAATCTAACCCCCCCCCCCCCTACCTCGCCATCCCATAAAAAATGTTACTATACAGGCATTTGAGTAGAAAATAGTGATAAGTCCCTTTAAGGACCAACGCCATTTTTATTGGAAGTTTGAGATGACAAAAGTCATAAACTGAGATTTAAAAATGCAGTTTAGATGCATTTCTTGGGGTCATGTGACATCCTTTCCAAGGTCAGGTTCATGAGAACCAAAAGTGCAGTTTGGGATTTGACAGCAATCAACTCCTCCTTCTCCCCCTCCCCCTTTTATCCTCTTTCCCCCTCCTACCCTACCCTATCCCTTCTCTCCTCCCCCCCTCCTTATTCCCTTTCCCCTTCCAACCTTTATACATTATTGTTAAAGATTCAACTTAAAAAAATATCTCTAAGATTTTTATGGATTTAAGTGAATTTTGGCAATTGTTTGATGCACTTAGAGAAATCATTGTTCTGTGTTCACCTTTTTAATTTCAAACAACCTATTTTAAATCCTTAGTCGAATCCAATATGCGAAAAGTATCAAAACTGTAAAACCGGTTTTCTGATATTAACCAATAGTTTTGATTGTTCTTGCGTACAGGAACATCTATTCGAGCGTTAAAATACGCTTTATTGTTAAACAATTAGGATTTTATAATTAAGTTTTCATAGATGAATTCTGAACATCTTTTAAAACTAAACTTCAAATTACATCTATATATGTGTAAAGTAATAATCTCTATTTGAATGTCCGAACTAATGAACCCCTGGACCGATTTGCCTCAAATTTTGATTAGGGAAGTCGGTGGAACAACGGCAATGTTCGTTAGACTGGTTTGAAAATTCTAAGATGAGTGGGTTGACTTGTAATGGAAAAACTCCAAAGAAGGTTGGGTTCCCAAGCTATGGAAAACAAAAAAGTAATATTCAATTTGACAGATAGACTTAATTCTGATCCTAGATAAAAAAATTAAGATTTATTATTGAGTTCAAATAGTTGAATATTAAACAGCACTTAAAGCATTGTTTTGCATTTTAGAAACTGAACTCCAATATATATGCGAGAATGTTGTATTCAATTTGACACATGTCTAAACTATGCATGACATAAAATCCAAGGAATTAAAGCCTGCAAGATGTAATTAACATGCCAATGAAACTTTTTGCTAAAAGTGGTTTGGAGGCCCCCGTCACATTTAATGAATATCCCCCTCTGTATAATTTATACAATTCAATATTGTCCAATAATAAATGGCTGTAATGTTAGGTCTCTAGTCTACAATACAAATGGAATAATTGAAAATATAATTTTTTTATTTGCGCGGATCTATTTGTTTTGGTGCAAAAAAATATATTAACATTTGGCCAAAAAGTGGATCAAAACAGAAACTGAATAATCCCGGACTTTTCAGATCTGAAATGTAATTTAGATGATGATCGTTTCACAACTACGAAAAACGAAAAACGAAACGGTGGTTTTTAAAAACATCAGTATTTAAATAAAAAAAAACACAAAAGTCGTTTCTTTGATTTTAACGATCGTTATCGACCGTTGACGACGACCTCGGACCCTATTATTATAATGACCGCACATTCGTTGACGTGACAGCCCTTCGTTAAAGATCTGTCTTTGTAGAATAGATTATTTTTACGAAAACGATCGTTTTTTCAAGACAAGATCGTATCGTCGTTTCGTTTAACAAAAGTTCCAAACGAATCGTTCGTTCGTTGTGACCCTTCGTTTTTAGAAAAACGAAAACGAAACGTAAAACTTTTTTCGATCGAACGGTTAAAACCCGACGCACATCCCATTTAAAAATGAAAAATGAAGTCCGTGAAGAGTAATAAACCATTATTGCATATTTGAAATGGTATTATTTACAATATATCAACATAAAACTTGATTTTGCAAAAATTTTGGATTTTCGAATTTTTAGAGTTTCTAATGAAAGAGCCATATTGATCCTCTATCCACTCTCAATCGTTCAGCTTTGATTGAATTTGTTACTGGTTATAATTGAATATTGTAACCTGAATAATGAATCCTGAATATTTTGGTTTCTAAAAATCATGTGACGTGTACGATCCCATCATCAGAATTGTGTGACAATTAAATTGTACAATCATTGGAAATCACAGAGATCAAGAGATCTCTGAAAATTCGGCATCAATTTTCTAGACCATTTCGACTTTGAAGCGTCGCAACTCCTTGGCCTTTGGATTTACTATGCGTAATAATGCTCATATATACTTTTTCATTTACAAACTAGCTTTTGATTAAAATTGAAAAAAGGCTGTTCGATTTTTTGCTTGGCTTTTACGGTCACACTTGGTAACATAAAAATTCAAATAAAGAAGTTCATCTCTTTAAATTTCAAATTATTGCACTCGTATTAATTTTTAGACAAACGATTATAAAGTATTTTCATTTTAATTTATCAACATTTAACTAAAATTTCAGAAGCAAAGTTTTCTAAAATTGGTCTCATATACCTTAAACTAAATGTAGGAAATAAATATCTAAATTGTGTGTTGTTCAAAAACGATGATTTTGCACAATTGCAGAAATAAGAAAACTTTCGATAAAACCCTAACTTGAAAGTTGAAATAAATTTTTCTCTCGTCTTGCTTTTCTTTAAGGCTATGAAGCAACATATATGTGTATCTTCCTTTACTGATTTGTATCTAATAAACGTCAAAACGGCTGAACCGATCGGGCCAAACGTTTTCTGTAGGAAGACCACAGGAAAGGTTCATGGTCAGTCGAAATTTAGACAAATTTTAAAACAATTTAATTTAGATTTTAATAATTTACTTAATTATTAGAAAATGTGTTGCGAAGCGTTCCAAACGAGTGCTGTAATGAATTGCATGGTATCACTCTTTAAATGAACAATTACTTCAAATTATTGAATTCTAATGCTTTTTAGCGAAAACAAACATAACGATTAAAAAACGATTGATGAATACCTGAAAGTGGGGTCGATTTATATATTTTTAAATGGCCATGGATCTAGGGCACCCAAACCGGATTTTTGCCTATATAACATGTTTAATTTTCAATTTAACGTATCTAAGTTCTGTGTTTCAATACGAATCTTTTGATACGAAATTGAACGTATTGTAAAGAAATATTCTTTTCTCACTTTCCTTAGTACATCTATTTGCTTTAAAATAAGTATTAACGGTTTCGTCAATCTGCATGGCAATTTTGATTTTCAAAAATCGTCTTCTCTGAATGTTGCTCAATTGTATGTTCAAGTCGATTCCTGATCCGATTGACCAAAGCGCAATTTTATAATAATCGACCCCCCTTCGTTGGTTTAATAATTTGAATTCGCTAATATTGAGAATTGCTGCTGTTGACAAAAAGTCGTAAATGTTATGTCGTGAATAAGTTGTAATTTAAAAGAGTTTTTCTCTTCAAATTTTTATATTTGAGAACTGAAGGTGCATTATGGCAACAGGATAGTAGAAACCCTAGAATGCAATTATCTGCACAATGTGACCTGAGAATACAGTTTATGATTTGATTATTTTGATTTACGCAATTATTTTTCATTTTTTTGCAACATTCGTGGGAGGAATTAAGACACTGTATCGTGCAAAATCGAGGAGTGCACAAAGAGATGCAAAAAAATAGCATCAAAATAAACAACTTTTCAGATTCAAACCAATTTTTCAAATTTTTGAGTAACAAGCATGATGTCTCTTTGTCTCACTTTCTCTCTGTCTCTATGTCTCTCTGAGTCTATGTCTCTCTATCTCTCTGTCTCTCTGTCTCTCTGTCTCTCTGTCTCTCTGTTTCTCTGTCTCTCTGTCTCTCTGTCTCTCTGTCTCTCTGTCTCTCTCTGTCTCTCTGTCTGTCTGTCTCTCTGTCTCTCTGTTTCTCTGTCTCTCTGTCTCTCTGTCTCTCTGTCTCTCTGTATCCTGGTAATATGAAAAGAATGAATCCAAGATTAGAATAAGAATTGAGAATTGAGTATTCAGAAATGAGAGTTCCTCTTGAATATAATTATTGGATTCAGTGTTCCATCTGGTGCAACCAAACCTTCACAAAATTAAAGAAAATGAAAGCGTAATTCTAAGTGACCCTCCATGCAAAAATGTAGATTATAAAAAGTTATATTTTTGTTATTTTCTCCATCGCTTCGTTTAAGCAAGAAATACGCAATTCACAAACCAACAAAGAAAATAAACAGTTTAAATCTATATATAAATTTGGCTTGTCTGTCTGTTTGTCTGTCTGTCTGTTTGTATCCAATAAACGTCAAAACGGCTGAACCGATCGGGCCCAAATTTTTTGTGGGACATCTAAGGACCCCAGGGAAGGTTTATGAATGATTGAAATTTTAAATATTTGTCTCAATCAAAATTCGATCTTCATTAAATTTTTAAAAATTTTGAAAATCCACGAAATTTTTTGTGAAAATCTGCGAATTATTTTTGTTTTGTTTTACGATGTACACAAAGAGAACATGTTCACAATTAATTTAGAAGATGGGCGCGAAGCGCCCTCTAAGGCTAGTAAACAAAACATATCTATCTATATAATTTAAAATAAATAAGACAAAGCTTCTTTTTAGGATACAGGTGTGAATCAGACATTCCATCTTAGCATGTAGATTGTCGAGAGTCACTTGAAATTACGCATACAGTCCCTTTAACGCAACTTTTAATTTTGCAATTATATTTTTAAATTTGGGTTTCATGTTTTGTATAAAGAGGCTGTGGACGTGATTTTAAGTTACCCTCTCCATTTAAAAAGTGGCATTTCAGATTCACAGGGGAACCCTCTTATACCACTATCTGAGAAACAAAAAGGGAATAAAGTGGCGTCTTTGTCTTTAGTTTTTACTTCTGTCAATTTCCCTTATCGTCTCCAGAGAAACCATAAATTAAAATAATCAATTTTCAGATAAATAAATCAGGACATCTCATAAATGTTTCATCAGGATAAGGTTATAATAGTACCATTGTGCATTTGACATGACACTAACTGAAAGGGTCAGGAGGATTCTTTAGTCTGTTTACAAAAGTGTGAACTGTTTGATTGTTAACTTTAGTTTGGGTTTTCAGTTTGAATATATCCAAATGTAAAAAGTTAATTACGCGTTGTTTAAAGGGATGGAGATCATAATTTCAAGTGACCCTCCGAAGATGGCAATGCTCGATTCACAACATTACCCTTTAAAGCTTTGTCTGGTCTATTATGAATCATATATTCATGTTAAAAGTATTCAACATGCAATTCTTATTTTCGATTGTGATTTCTCTGCAAAAGTGACTTGCGCATTATTACAGGAAAACTATTAGAGGAGTTTTTAGAAATAACCATTCTTCGAAATTTAGGGTTTTTTTCGTTCACTATAACCCTGAGGCAGAAGTTCAAAGGAGTTCCGCGTAGGCAGCGTTGAATTACAAGACAGAGAGTGACCTACGCGGAACTCCTTTGGTCCTCTCCCTCAGGGTTATTGTGAACGAAAAACCCCTAAATCTGTAAAAGACGACATCTAGTGTCTTATCTGTTATTTTAATTAATCTATGGTTGTAGTGTGACCACAAAAAAGGATGAAAACGGCCAAATCAAAAATAATATCACCTTTCATTGTGATTTGCCAATTACTTCTTAAAAAACAAAGCTAACAATAAGTGCTTAATAGTTATATAGTGTATGTACACTGTACAGTACATGTAAAGGACTACAGAAATGTAGAAGCGAGTTAGAGCGGTAAAATCAAAGCCCAAGGCGCTGCGACACTTCAAATTCGACCCTGTCTTAAAAATTTATTAGACTTTTTATAAGCAGGCTGAATCTTTGTGCTTTGAGTTCAATAAAAAAGTTCTGATTATTTATTTTCCTTTCAGGATTTATGAAAAGGAGAAGTATATAGTTCAACGACATGGATAAAATTAAACCACTTTACAAGAGAACTGGTTGAACCGGTCGTACGTGATTCAACTACTTCTCACTGATTATTAAATCTTGTCCCAGTATTTATGAATCGTTTTCTCTGTGAGTAAACTAAAATTAAGTTTTAAATGTCTATTTTTCAATACTGTATGCCGAGTCCATTAGCGCCTGATCCAATCAGGGTTCAGTCATGTGTTTGTTGTCTACTCTGAACCAATAGAAATAGTATGGCAGTAACATCTATCTTTCTATCTATCTCATTATCCAATTAGAGTTATGAATTACTCAATCGGCGCTATCAATAAATGGAAATATTAACTTCTACTGAAACTATAGTGTTTTCAATACTACTGCAAATATTACTAGAAGTTTCAGCACAGGCCAATATTTCGGCTGATTGGCAAATAATGAAACTCTGATCACGTGATGAAAATAATTTAAAGAACATAATTCTTTTATTGTAAAACCCTTCCCCCCCTCTTT
>NW_019397401.1:0-14024 GCF_000591075.1 Eurytemora carolleeae
TATAGATGAACCTTAATCTGAATTAAACTATATTTTTTATCATAGGAATGACATCAGAGTTATTGATGGATTGCGGAGCTCTGGTCAGGGACCGGTCAGCCCAGAGCAGGCTATGCAGATCTGTAGTCAGGTAGATAGTATGTGTTATAGCCTACTAGCTTGGGAACACAGCTTTGCCTGGATACTTAACATTCTCTGTAACAGTCAACTCATTATTCAGAGTCTTTTAACTAAGAACATTCCCGTGGTTCTATCGAGTTCCTCAAACAAAATCTGAGGCAAATTGGTCTTTTCACCCCCCGAACAAAGACTTAAGCTTTAGCTTTAACTAAACGCGGTTTTATTTTTAATTGATCTGATTTTTTTACGATTCACTTAGAGTCTTTTGTATTTCGTATAAACTGGTTTTAATCTATCAAAAAAGTTTGAAATTAGGGAAAAAAAACTTGCAATTTAAGGACCAAATATTTTAGTTTATTCCCACACTCTCTCAAACAACTTTTCCCCTGGAAAATTTTACTATATTGTTTGACTTCTGTCACTTGTTCAGGTTGGGATTGGTATCTATATTGATACTAGTGCTGGGGAGGGTCTCAAGGAGGTCGTAGAGGCCTTTGACATGGCCGCAGTACTCACCCTGGAGCACAGAGAGCTCAGGTAGGACAATATGTTGGGACATGTTGGAGTCTTGACTTTTGAACATGTAGCCTTGAATATGTAGTCTTGAACATGTAGTCTTGGACACGTAGTCTTGAACATGTAGTCTTGAATATATAGTCTTGAACATGTAGTCTTGAACATAAGGTTTTGAACATGTAGTCTTGGACAAAGACGTTTTGTAGTCTTCGAAAATTACATGTCTTGAACAATGACATGTTGTAGTCTTGGACAATGGACATGTTGTAGTCTTGGACAAAGACATGTTGTAATCTTGGACAATGGACATGTTGTAGTCTTGGACAATGGACATGTACTAGTCTTGAGCAATGACATTTTGTAGTCTTGAACATGATGGTGTGAAATTTTTGAGGCATGCTTTTTGGCATTTTGAAAAAATGCGTTTTTAGTATTTTTATTTTTTATTTTTATATTTCTAGGATGGGACAAGATGACCGGATAATAGTACGACCTGGGAGTTCGGCCAGTGACCGACTTCCGCTTGGAACTGGTCGAATCCAACGCCCTTCCGGCAGCCGGCCGGGCAGTACTACGGGCCGACCAGGATCGGCGGCCAGCTGTGGCGCTGCAAGCAGCGCAAGCCATGGGTAAAATATAAAATTGACAACTGTGTTTCTATACATGTGAGGGTTCATGCAGTTTGTGAGCAATCTTAATGAAATTTTACAAATAGGCAGAATTTGTGAAAAAATGGATCTTAATCCGGATCTACGTCAGGAACATTTCTTGAGATTTCATGATTTTTGGAACAGATGAAAATTTTCCCATAAATTTTATGCAAACACTCCATGAACCATTTAAAAGAAATAATCGCTCATCAGTTAACACTGGAAATTTGTGTTTTGAGAGTAATAAGTGTTTGCAGGTTTTGGTTGGTATTGTGCCCCTTGGATCGGATCTGTGGATCCGGATCCGGGAAGCCAGAATGTTGCAAATCCCAAGCATTGTGTTTAAGTGATTAAGATTAGTTATTTGTTCTGTTTTAGATCTCGAGTTCTGATTCCTGGAAATTCTCGTGAATTTCATGGTTCATTTTCTAATCTTCCAGGTAAGGGACCTTTCATGTTTTAGATTAGATTAGACTAGACTAGATTAGACTAGACTAGACTAGACTAGACTAGACTAGACTAGGCTGGACTAGACTAGACTAGGCTGGACTAGGCTAGACTAGACTAGACTAGACTAGACTAGACTAGACTAGACTAGACTAGACTAGACTAGACTAGACTAGACTAGACTAGAATCCAATGGAAACACAAATATTTCTGAGAACTATTTTTGTATCAACCGCTGGAATTACAAATAATACTCTTACCCAATCATACGCTAAAAATACAAGTGATTTTTGTCTTAAACCGCTGCAAACACACATTTTATTAGCAAACAAATAATTTATAAATGTAAAAAACTCAGCGGTTGATAAAAAAATCTTCCGTTAGTGTGAAGCCACCGCGATTGAAGGCTAAAGTATTCACCAAAAAAGTACAATTTCAGCGGAAAATCCAATTTTTAATAAGAGTAGAAAAAATTCGCATTTCTTTTTCTAAACTTTGTCGTGGCGGAGTTTTATTCTCTCTAAATTTATATAATTTGTTTATTCTTATAATTTGTTTCAGTTGGTTCGTTAACCTTGGATCCACTACCTCCCTTAGATCTTATTCATAAATCAGGTCAATATACCAGGATAATCCAGGACAAACCAGGACAAACCAGGACATACCAGGTCAAACCAGGACAAACCAGGACAAACCAGGTCAAACCTGGACAAACCAAGTCAAGCCAGGTCAATATACCAGGATAAATGAGGACAAATCAGGTAAATATACCAGGATAAACCAGGACAAACAAGGACAAACCAGGTCAATATACCAGGATAAACCAGGAAAAACCAGGTCAATATACTAGGATAAACCAGGACAAACCAGGTCAATATAATCTAACAGTCGTCTTCCAATTTTACAGTTATATGGTCCCACTGTATCTCACATTAATAAAAACAAATTAATGAATGTATCTGCATGAGGCATTTTCATTTCAAATTGTGTATTTTTTTATCTCTGTTTTTCCTCAATGTTATATTCTTTGGAGAAAAGCGGGTAATAAATAGCTTAGACTCTTTGCAGTTCAGAATAAGAAATTAAAAATGAATTGATATTAAAATTTATGTCGTCTTCCAATAGAAACACAAATATTTCTGAAAACTATTATTGTTTCAACCGCTGGAATTACAAATAATACTCTTTCTCCTTCATACGCTAAAAATACAAGTGATTTTATTACTGTCGTATTCCTTTAACTTTTTTGTTTTTAACCGCTGCAAACACACATTTTTTTTAGCAAACAAATGATTTAAAATGTAAAAAGCCAGCGGAGATTTGTTATTTATATAATTTGTTTATTCTAATAATTTCTTGCAGTTGGTTCGTTAACCTTGGATCCCCTACTTCCCTTAGATCTTATTCACAAATCAGGTCAATATTCCAGGATAAACCAGGTCAATATACTAGGATAAACCAGGACAAACCAGGTCAATATAACAGGATAAACCAGGTCAATATACCAGGACAAACCAGGACAAACCAGGTCAATGTACTAGGATAAACCAGGGCAAACCAGGTCAATATACCAGGATAAACCAGGACAAACCAGGACCAACATGATCAACATGACCTACATGATCAACATGATCAACATGATTTTCATGACCAATAGGACCAAAGGGAAAATAGAACAAACAGAATAGTTTATTTATTCAAAAGCCTTGGTCCAACAACTAAAATTAATTGATTTGATTGATAAAATGATAAAAAAAATTATTTTTAAGATTTGATTGATAAATTGGTTAATTGATTGAATGATAGATTAATTGATTGATTGATTGATTGATTGATTGATTGATTGATGGTTTTAGGTCCTATGCACAAACAGAGCAGATCCCTTGACTCTCCAGCAGGTAGAATTGGATTTGTATGGGTGTTTTTTCCTAAATTAGGAGCAATTGTTTTCCTAAATTAGGGGCAATTGTTTTCCTAAATTAGGGCAATTGTTTTCCTAAATTAGGGGCAATTGTTTTCCTAAATTAGGGCCATTTGTCTTCCTAAATTAGGGTCAATTGTTTTCCTAAATCGGGGCAATTGTTTTTCTAAATTGGGGTATTTGTTTTCCTAAATTAGGGGCATTTGTTTTCCTAAATTAAGGACAATTGTTTTCCTAAATAAGGGGCAATTGTTTTGCCTAAATAAGAGGCAATTGTTTTCCTAAATTAGGGGCAATTGTTTTCCTAAATTAGGGGNAGGGTGTCCTAGGTGTGGGGACCGTGTGGGGATTGGGGAAAAATGTGGATAAATAAAACTTTAACTTTCAAGCTAGTTGTTTTATGTTAACCCTACTTTTGATAATTCATACTTTTCTGGAATTAATTTTTAGTCTTTATACACTAAATCCTGAAATTATGGTTAACATCTAGCTGGATGTTAAATATTCATGAAAAATATTTTTATTTTTTGAAAACTCATTTCCCCCACCCATCTTTGAAAATAATGTTTCCCCTCATACGTTGTTTTGGTTTAGGGTTCAGATTGTTATTCGCTAATTTTGGGGAAAAAATTTGTAAGTGCACAGTATCAAATAAGATAAAAATAAATTGCCTTCTGATGTTTTTGCCTTTTTGGGCCGATGCAAAATTAATTCCCCCTGAAAAATATACCCCATTGAGGTTTCTTATTTTTAATGCCACTATACACTACGAGTGGAATTAAAGAGTACGTTTGAGTGAAATGTTTCCAAGGATGTATTTGTTCTTTTTTGAACCACGTTACGTTTACCCTTTAAGAAAGCAAAAATCAAATACTTTTGAATTTTGGATCATAATCATAATGTTTTTTAAGCTTAAACCCCCCTCCCCCATTTTCCTTTCTACGATTGTGACATTTTTGTATGTTTTTATTGTTTAAGGAGAAACAATTCATGAAGAGGAAATGATGGATTCTCCCGGAGCACATTTGACGCGTTCTGTTCACAAACACGCAACCTCCCCGGTCCATTCTCCTCTGGGTCATGCGCAGTTCAGGTACAACTGTACAACTGTACAGCTTTACATCTGAACAACGGTACACTAAACAACTGCACAACTTAACACCTGCATTGTGTCAATCCTTACCAGCTTAACAGCTGTACAACTTTACAGTGTACAACTGTACAACTTTACAGTGTACAACTGTACAACTTTACAGTGTACAACTGTACAACTTTACAGTGTACAACTGTACAACTGTACAACTTTACAGTGTACAACTTTACAACTGTACAGCTTTAAAATTGTACAACTTAACACCTGCATTGCGTCAATCCTTAACAGCTTAACAACTGTACAACTGTGCAAGACGTCAAATTATGCATATAAATATAATAAATAAATATAATATAATAGAAATATAAATTATTATTAAAATAAATAAATATAATACCGCATAACTACGTAGATTGTGTGGCATTTTGCTTTTAACATTATATCAAAACAACAAGTAGCGTGGGATATTTTAAATGATCATTAACGGCCATTAACGGCTAGTCCAGCTAAAATTGATACCAGTATATTCTTACTAGAAGTTGAATTGCTCCCCCTCCCTGTCATTATTGTCCTTGTCCAAAATTTCCTTCCTGTAGGCGTAGGATAAATATTTTTTCAACTTTTTATCGCAAACTAGCTATTTTGCCACTAAATACTTTTTTCCCCTTCTTATTGTTTTTTTTTCTTACTTTTTTCTTGAACTTTCTTCCCTGGGCTGAATTCTTTAATAATAATAATACCCCTCTGAGAGGGGGGATGTAAGACTATACTCCCTATATTGATACTTGATGCTGGATGATTAATTGATTTATGATCAGATTCTAATAAGTTGAGATGTATTTATCTATAAATCTATTATGAGTTCCTGCTCTTCCCACCAACCTTTATTGAACTATACCTAAATGAAACACAAAAACCCTTTCACCATTTCACCTGTTTCTTGTCTATATTTTTAATTTTTATTATCTTTCTAATTTTGTATTTAGATCTCTCTCCCCCTCTTCTCTTCCCTCCTCTCCTTTGAAGGCACCTCTTCGTCCCTCTCTCACCAACCAATCATCAAACCTATCGGAGAAGGTCCCTCAGAACCTAGGGTCCCTGGAGAAGAGTAGTTTAGGATCTCGAGCTCCTTGTGTCCCCCTTAGATCTACACAAAGTCAACAGTTTTCCACAATACAAGAGCCTTTACACTCAAGGTAACAGAGGTTTTAGAAAAAGTTTTTTAGTTTAAAAGTTTGCCGCCAAATGGATTTATCTGATCATATGTTTTTATAACTATTCTTTACAGATCCTTTTCCCAGCCTGTCTCCTCACTACAGCAGGCGATAAACTTCACTAACAGGTTGGAACAGCTGGCCATGGAGGAGGACAATCCCGGCAGCACTCCCCCCGCTATAACCGCAAAATCCGCCGAGCTGGGTTTTTGGCGGGAAAATACTAATTCTAAAAATCAAATTTCCCGCCAAATTTCTAGTGTTTCCCAGCAGTTTGGTGAGCTAGCACAGACCAACTCTTCTGATCTTGACCTTAGAAACAAACCTCCGGAGCGTAACTCGCAAAAGATGACCTTTCGAGCGAGTTTACCGGTGGGTCGACCTCCTCTACCTGTTCCTCCACTTCCTAAATCTCCTTCTGATCTCAACCAAGGGAGGACGACCTCAACCTCCTCACCGATAACCCAGGAACCTTTACCCAGACGACTAGCTCATCTAGGTAAATATAGCATATTTTTCCCCTCTCCACCTCGGTTTTTTCAGTTTGTTTTTTAGGTTTTTTATTGAATGGGGGAAAAAAAATAAAAAGTATCAGAATGGAAAAAAAACTTGCCAGTTGAATCTTTGGAAATAATATTTTTAAAAATAAATTTGTAAATGTAAATTATCTTTTATTCAGGATTAGCTGAGGGTAAAAATTATGAAAGTTTGAAGTCTCACACAAGTACAATATCTCATGGAAGCACTGGGAGTAAACTATCAACCGCTAGCAGTTTATCAGGTATGTCGTCTTCAAGAAAATCAGCCATTTTTGAAAATTTTCAATTTTTCTTTTTATGAACAACATGTTTTAGGTCACGCTACGCAGTTCTACACGGGTCCTAGAGATTTTGATATACCAGGTGGGGGACTTCTTTACAATTGTTTTTTTTTAATGAGTTGCTTTTTTTCTGTACAATTTTTCTTACATTTACGATAAGTTTTGAATTGATTTAATTCTGATTATTGAGAAATAGGAACACCGTACAATTCAAATTAACCAAAACATAAAGATGTAAACGTACCGTAAATGTTCTTACATTCATATTTTAAAAATCTGTTTATCTTTCTATCTATTTATAAACTTATCAATTTCAATATTTCAATTTCAATATCTCCCTTTTTCTCTTTTTCTCTCTTTTTCTCTCTCACAATCTCACTCTCTATCGATATATCGACTAATCATTTATCTATCTATATATCCATCTATCTATCTACAGATACGGAGGATCCTGAGCTCTTAAAGAATCTTGATTTTGTATCCCCTAAGGCTGGAGTGTATAGACCAGTGAATCCAGGCAAAAGTAAGTTGTAAGATTTTACCACTAGATGTCGTTGAAAGCTGTTTATTAACTATGGTTATTGATAGTTATCAAATTTTAAAATGTGATAAAAAAGTTGATAAAGAGAACGAATTTACTAATTATGGAGGTATGAATTAATGGAAGTGACAAAATGAAAAACGTAAAAATTGATTATTAAAGCAAGAATTGATAATTATTTAATATGGAATAATCAATCGATTTGTTTAATTAGTTGTTGGTTCATTGTTTAATTGACTTGTTGGTTTTCTTGGCTTGGTTAATTGATTGATTGATGATAAATTGATAAATTGGTTGATGATTAATTAATTGATGATGGATTGATGATTGAATGGTTAATTAATATTTAATAATGATTGATTGATTAAAGTATAAATTGATTAATTGATTGACTGATTGATTGATTGATGGATGATTGAATGGTTAATTGATATTTAATAATAATTATTTGAATGATTGATGGATTGCTGGATTGATGAATTGATTTATGTATTGATTGATTGATTGATTGATTGACTGACTTATTGGTTTTCGAACTCATTGATTGCCATACTTAATTGATTGAATGATTGATGATTGATTTTTTTTTTTATTTCTGAGAGCTAATTCTCCAACTTTCATCTAGGAATGTTGAGAATATCTTGATTTCTTCATGTGTGGTCTGCTATAGATCAGATGTTTTTCTCAAATAAGCAGCTACTACATTCTCAATGATTCTTATCATACACTTGTTTAAATTGTAGGGTATTTTTTGCATGTTAACATCATGGGGTAAAGTATTCCATAGGTCAATAACTCTGTGAGAGAAAATATTCTTCCTAATCTCTAGTCTAGCAACAGGTTTAGCAAGATTAATACTATCTTGATTTAATCTTGTGACCGTCTCTCTTTCACCAACAAATTTAAACCAAGTATTCTTGTCAACATTGTCAAATCCATTGCAATCTTGAAAGCTTGAATCATTTCTGCTCATGTGTTTGTAGATTTAGCTTTTTAAGTTTTTCTTCATAGGATGATGATGACTGATGACTGATGATTGATGACTGATGATTGATGACTGATGACTGATGACTGATGACTGATGACTAATGACTAATGACTGATGACCGATGACCGATGACCGATGACCGATGACTGATGACTGATGACTGATGACTGATGACCGATGACCGATGACCGATGACTCATGACTCATGATATATTGATTGATGATTTATGATTGATGATTTTTGATTAATTGATTGATTGATTAATAAATTTTACGTTTTTTCAGGACTAATGGAGAACGTAATCAGCGTATCAAAGAGCTATCAACCTGTTTCTTCAGATAATTTATACTATAACTGATAACCGGGAGATCAGTGTTGCATCCTGAACTAATCTGAGCTGATTTACTATATGTGCAATTATCAGCCTGAATCAGCGGGATAAATACTTTTGCTGATTAATCAAAATTTTATCTGTTTTATTTCGCCTACTTTTGCTGATTTTTATTTAAGCTAATGAAATTAGAAAAAAATGATCTAATATTTAAGAGAAAAACATAACAAATATTTCTTTCGTTTTTATAAACTTAGATTCAGCAAAGAAAAGTAGAAAATTTAAAGGAATGTGTCTTTAGAGTTTACACAATTTCATCATTAAACATTATATGTACATCTTTGATTTTTATTTGTTGAATAGTCAGAGCTGGGAACTTTCGAATACCGACTGCTTAATCCGAATATCCAATGTTTAATTGTTGTTTAAACCACTCTTTTTTGGATATAGTACAGAAAAATTTAAAACCGGGTTTTTCAAAATTAGAGAGTCTGTATATTAACCTTAAATTAACTCTGATTGGTTGAATTTTATTCACTTTTCAAGTACAAGATTAGGTTAGTCTCGATATTAAGAAAAAGAGAGGATAAAGCATTGATCTCGATATCCACCATTCAAAAGTTCGCAGCTCTGATAATATAAATATAATATCTGTTAAAGACTGTTTTATGTAAATTTTTCAATAGTCTGTAATCTCCATGATAATCTTATTCAGATCTCTGGAGAAAAATTTAAAAATTAAAAATTAGTTTTTGTTTTTTCATTTTCTCCTAGTTGTTTAGCCAATTTTTTTCAAGCTGTTCAATAATTTTGATAAAACAAATTGTAATTAATGCTGTTTTATGTCTTTCTTGAGCTGGGGGTGGATAATTTTTCATTGTTTTTAACAAATCCAGTTGAATTTTGTCATTTTTTTTTAACCTAGATCGATTTTTGCTTAATTCATAGATTTTCTAGTTGTTTGTTTATGATCTAATTTCAACAAATAATAAAATTCTGAATCCCCTAAATTAATTTTGAATGTAATAAACCTGAAAATTGATTTTAAATCGATTTTGAATTTAGTTTAAAATCAGGAATTTTTTTCTTTTTTTCTCTTTTTGAAGTTGCTAGTACATTTGGCTTAAATCAATTTTGAAGTTCCAACTATTATTATCAACGCAATTTATACTCTTTTTTACTAAAGAAATGAAAGCTTATTCATCCCCTGATCCTTCAAATACTCGGGTTTATAATTTTGATAAAATATGTTTGAACATCATTTAATCCACTATTATATATTACTTTCCAATATTCTGTTTCCAGTCAATTAAAAAAAGTGAACTGTACTATAGTTGTACATTGTACACTGTACACTGTAAACTGTACACTGTACACCTAATTGGTATTGCGAAATTTGTGTAAAATCTATTAAAAATACCCTACAGTACAGTATAGATTGTTGATATATTGTCGATTATTTATCTTTTGTAGTTTAAAAAAAAATGATTGAAATATTTGAGAAGGAAACTTATTTCGAACTTTAACTTATACTTAATCCTACTCTTACTTTACATATTGCTAAGCCTGAGCTGAGAACTTTTGAATGGGATACCTTTAATCCCGACTGCTTAATCCGAATATCCAATGTGGACACTTTCGATTTCTTGCTTAATCCACTCTTCTTTGGACATAGTACAGAAAATTCAAAAACCGATTTTTCAAAATTAGAGAGTCTCTCCCGTTTCTGTATATTAATCTTAAATGGCTCGCCAAAATTCAAATTTCCCGGCTTCTGATTCGCGACTCTGGTTGGTTGTTTTTATACACTTTTTAGGATACAAATACAAGATTAGGTTAGTCTCGAGATTAAGAAAAAGAGAGGATCAAGCATTAATCTCGATATCCACCATTCTAAAGTCACCAGCTCTGACAGGCTAGATTTGGGGCTTAATTTACTTCAGTATTATTGCACAATGTACATGAGCAGTTGATTGAGCAACTCGTTCAGCAAATGCAGATTAAATATATGGTCAAAATTATGCAAATATATTTGCATTTGCTGTTTATATATATATTTAAAGTAAAATTGTAATCTAGATGAATTTTGGTAAAAATAATGGATTTTTGATGATGTTTTATGTTTTATTGTTGAGAATATTAATATTGAATATTTATTATGAATCCAAGTTAAAAATTTATTGTAAATATTTTAATCAGTCTAAAAGTTAAAAATCAAATTATCTAGTACTAGTCTTCAATTTTTTTAAAAGAAAAATTCATAATTCCAATTTTACTTTGTACACTGTACAGCAAACGTAAAAATCCACAAAATAATAATCCTAAAATATTGTCTTCATTCGGAGGTTATTAAATACCAATCTGCCCTTTTTGTCAAAATTTGTTGATGTTAAATTTTGACCACCCCCGCCCTTTCCATTAATTTACTTAATTAAACTGATGTTTGAGGTAATAAAAATATTTAAAATTAATAAGTGTAATTACTATTTTTCAAAGAAAATGGAAAAATGTGCTCGAGAAAAGCAGAAGAAATTAGCGGATTAACAAGTACCCAGATTAGCGGAATATTTTGACTCAAATAAACGGAAAGCCTTAACCCCCTGAAATCTGAAAACTATATTGTTACAAACGAAAATCGGAAGCACATAAACACAATTTTTATTCAGAGTTACAAATAGACTAATAGTTAAACAAATTTCAGCAAATAATTGATTTGGTTAAACTGTTATAAATAGTATGTAGTGAAGCGCTGTGATTAAGAGAATAAAACTGTGATATAATAAAACTGTGACGTTAGAGCAACTGTGATTCAAGCCGTGGCATTTAGAAACAATAGCATTAAAAATCAAAATGATGAAATATCTTAACAAAATGTCACCATTTCTACTGCATTTGATGGTTATATATTCAGGTAAAGAAAAAGAAAAATTGAAAAGTTATAAAAAATTCTAAATACAAGCGCGTTTCTGTTTTCATTTGTACTGTTTATACATTCATATATCGTCATAATTAATTTTTATGGCTAAACTTGTTTACTAGCACCTAAAATACTCAATACTTACTTGATACTTGAGAAGTAATTCTCCATCTCCCAAATAGCAATGTTGAGAATATCTTGATTTTTTCATGTGTGGTCTGCTATAGATCAGATGTACTAAGTCTTCAATTTTTCTCAAATAAGAAGCCACTCCATTCTCAATTGTTTAAAATGAATTGTATTTTTTCCATGTTTAACATCATGGGGTAAAATAACTTTGAACAAAACAAGAAAAGGATAAAATAGAGAAAGGATAGATTAATTATTGATCCGACATTGTTAACCATGGATAAAATAGCGAAAGGATAGATTAATTATTGACCCGGCATTGTTAACCATGGATAAAATAGAGAAAGGATAGAATAGTTATTGACCCGGCATTAGTAACCATGGATAAAATAGAGAAAGGATAGTTTAGTTATTGACCCGGCATGTTAACCATGGATAAAATAGAGAAAGGATAGTTTAGTTATTGACCCGGTATTAGTAACCATGGATAAAATAGAGAAAGGTTAGATTAATTATTGACCCGGCATTAGTAACCATGGATAAAATAGAGAAAGGATAGATTAATTATTGACCCGGTATTAGTAACCTTGGATTAAA
This sequence comes from Eurytemora carolleeae, assembly GCF_000591075.1. Taxonomy (NCBI): domain Eukaryota; kingdom Metazoa; phylum Arthropoda; class Copepoda; order Calanoida; family Temoridae; genus Eurytemora; species Eurytemora carolleeae. The sequence continues at coordinate 12,286 of NW_019397401.1, forward strand.
TAGAAAAAGGTTTATTATTGACCCGGCATTGGTAACCTTGGATAGAATAGAGAAAGGATGGATTAATTATTGACCCGGTATTAGTAACTATGGATAAAATAGAGAAAGGATAGATTAATTATTGACCCGGCATTAGTAACCTTGGATTAAATAGAAAAAGGTTTATTATTGACCCGGCATTGGTAACCTTGGATAAAATAGAGAAAGGATGGATTAATTATTGACCCGGCATTGGTAACTATGGATAAAATAGAGAAAGGTTAGATTAATTATTGACCTGGCATTAGTAACCTTGGATTAAATAGAAAAAGGTTTATTATTGACCCGGCATTGGTAACCTTGGATAAAATAGAGAAAGGATGGATTAATTATTGACCCGGCATTGGTAACCACGGATAAAATAGAGAAAGGATGGATTAATTATTGACCCGGCATTAGTAACTATGGATAAAACAGAGAAAGGATGGATTAATTATTGACCCGGCATTAGTAACCTTGGATAAAATAGAGAAAGGTTAGATTAATTATTGACCCGGCATTATTAACCTTGGATAAAATAGAGAAAGGTTAGATTAATTATTGACCCGGCATTGGTAACCATGGATAAAATAGAGAAAGGTTAGATTAAGTTAGATTATTATGACCCGGCATGTAAAATATGATTTAAAAAGGAAAATTATACTGAAGAGGAGTAAGGAAAATAAAGGAAAATTAAAAAATCTGAAAATCTAAAGTTTAGAATAAAAAGGCTAAAATTGTTTCAGTTTTTGATATTTACTTCAAGTCTCCGATTCTACAAATCAAGGAACCCAGTTCTCCACAGGTGAATCAATCAAACAATGAAACCATAATCAATCAATTAATTAAATATGCAATCAATTAATCAATCAAATATTCAACAATAAATAAATCTGTTTGTACATTTTTTTATTGTAGTTAAATTTTTCTTTGAATTTTTGTTGTTGTAGCACCAAGCGGCTGCGCGAAGACTTGTAGTATTTGTTGCTGATGGTTTACGTGCTCAGAGCTTTTACAAAGCGCGCGCAGCACCCTTTCTTCATCAGGTAAAACACAAACGCGCAGAAGAAGTTTTACTGGCACACTGAAATAAGCAAGGAATTGCGACAGAGACATCAAGACCAAAAAGTCTAACATTCAAAACCTTTCTCCCTTACTAACTTGTAAAAGATTATCATTAGCTATTACAACGGTACCCTTGAAAACCCTATTTGATTAATAATGTGAACAATAACGTCGTTTATCGAGCTTGAAAAGTGTTTAATTATGATAATTCCGACATTTTTTCCTGCAGTAGAAATGCGCAATTCACTTTTGTACAGAACGCACAATTTTAAATAATCAATAGATATCGAAAATACGCCAACAGACTCTTTAGACAAGATTGTTGTCGCTAAGAAACAAGATTCTGACGATGAACAGATAGACAAGGTATAACCCACGAATCAAAATCGATAATGCAGAAAACTCTTTATTTCCTAAAAAAATAATGAAATGAATAATGATAAATAATTATTACAGGGTTTACAAATTTATAATGAAAAGATTCTTACGATCTATTTTCCTATTCGTGGGACTATCTGTCGAAAAGTCCGAAGACGCTTTTTATACATTAAAACTTCTGAAAAGATTGACAATTAAATGTTGATGAAAGTCACTAATTCTTTAAATAGAAATGTTTTTGTTTAACTTTGAAATGGTTCACAATTGATAAACGTTTA